>NW_008825076.1:9072890-9087686 GCF_000699105.1 Pygoscelis adeliae
GTAGATGAGGCGCTTAGGGACATGGTTTAGTGGGCATGGTGGTGTTGGGTTGACGGTTGGACTCGATGATCTTGGAGGTCTCTTCCAACCTTAATGATTCTATGATTCTATGATTCTATGATTGTCCCACACCAGTAATGTCTTTAAGTTGCATTACACTTTCCATTACCACCCCTTTTACTCTGCCACACGAATACAGTAAAAAGTGACAGAGAGCCTCTGAAAGCCAGGCCGATACTTGTTCAAGAGATGTGCATCTACACAAATACACTGTCCTGGGAAGTGTTGCCTGCAAACAGGGACAGGAGACAGAAGCATGCGGGAGCAACATCTGCACAAGCTAGAAAGCCTGTGTATGTGCTTAACATCTGCAGCCCTGCAGGGATCTCCTTTGGATTCGACACTTGACCCCAACACACTGTGATAGAGCAATCCTTTAAACACCATTTCAGTGCGCATCAGTCCAGAGTGCAAACCACGCCGTTTTGTACATAGCATATGCAGTTTGCACACGTTGAACTTCTATTTGAACAAACATGGAGAAACAATTTTCTTGTTAATATCTGCCAGATTAGCTAAAAACCCTCAAAACTTTCATTTGCAGAAAGCTCTTCAGGCAAGCTATCTTCCAGAGATGCGTAAACTACTGCTCCTATTAGCTTGTGTAAATTAGCATTAATAATTATGGCTCAAATTCCAAATCAGCTATTTGTTTTTTTCCTTAGCCAGGACTCTCTGGCATTTATACCAGTTGCTCCACTGCTCTGCTGTGACCACTCCCACGGGTTTTGTTAAGGAATTTGGGATTTTGCCTGTACTAAATGAAGAATAAAGGATCCACTTTGATGACCAGCTACTCACATGAGTCATCCCTCGTCCCAGCAGAGCTGTCTGCGTGATAACTCTTCTCTGCTGAGAGCAAAGTCTTCTCAACCGGGCCCTGGGTCATCCAGTAAAACCCACCCACATGCACCAGAAGCCTCTCCCCAAGCCCCGACCCGGTTAACTTTGGCCGCTTGTTGCACAAAGAGGTTGTACTTACAACATCGATGAGCTGGGCAATGGACAAGCCGAAGCGGACGAGGACCACATCGGAAATGTTGGCGACGGGGCGGGACCACTTGTTATAGCCAGAGAAGAGTTTCTTTAGGAGACGCTCCTCCGCATGGGCTCGGGTTTCCACGTGACCGAAGGCTGTGGGGAAGGCAATGGGGCACGGTGGTGTGAAACGCGTGCAGCTCCAAGCGCCGGCGTAGCTGGAGCCTTCTCTCAGGGGGATCCCCAGGCTAAACCCCAGTGATGGGCAAGTAGGGACACATGGGAGGGTGATGCCACCCTGGTGACTTGCTTCCCTGCTACCCCAGGCATTGCCATGTATTTATCACTCTATTCACCCACCGTGGCCAATTCCCAAAGTAGGGTTTCTATTGCAGAGCAGGATTGGTCTGCAGAAAGTGGGGGCATCAGTAAAACCATTTGAAAAACACTCCATGGGCCATTCTCCCCTGAATCTGGTTTAATTTTTATGGCCACTTTGCAACAAGTTTCTAGCACTGGAGTCTGAGAGCAGGAAATAGTGATGCCAGAAGGGCAAGACAAAAAGGAAAAAGCAGCCTCCTGCTGGGAGATAGGGATTTTGGATCAGATTTACACATAAAAACTGGCATCAAATGCATCAGAAAAAAAAAAAGCAGACTGAAATTCAGCTCTTCAAACTAACTTTTATAGCTGGTCTTTCACAAAATTGATGGGTGAAGGAAGAGGATGGGGGAGAACACAAACTGGGTAACAAGAGTGCAGTTTCCCTCAAGAACGACTTTAAAAGTTGGAGGCTGCAAGGAGCAGCCCTGACCCTGCACATACATTGCAGGAACCGTCAGAGGTGCCTGTTGGTTATTAGAAATTAAAGCCACCTTTCTTCCAGGGGGCTGCCGGGGGAGCTGCGCTCCTGTGCCAGCTGCACGCAGATGCATCCTCTACCACAGACGGATGGCAGGGAGAGGGAGCCGGGGGCTCTCCCTGCATCTCTCGTGGAATATGGCTCCTACTTAGTCTTTAGCTGTCCTGGATTATACAAAGGGAAGCATTAGCTGAGCTCTGGCTGCGCTCTCCCCAGCCGGAGCTGTAGCCCGGAGACACATTAACACACTTTGCCCAGGGAAGAAAAACCCAGGCAAGAAGCAGGATGCTGAGCCCCTGCCTGTATTCTCCCTCCTGTCCCCTTTCCCACCGCAGCTTTAACCCTTTCCCCATCAAGTCAGGCAAGGAGCAGAAAATAAAAGCAAAGCGTTGCTCAGCTGAGGCTGATATTTAGGGGACCTGCAATGATGGGGCAGGAGGATGCAAGAGGGGGGAAACTCCTTGTTGACAGGGACCGGTCTTTGCAGCATGCCTTTGCGAGGGATAAGGGAGAAAAGAGCTAGAGAGCAGAGCAGGGGTAGAGAAGCTTTCTCAAACTTACCAGGGAAGACGCTGGCACAGAGCAGGAGGAGGAGGTTTCTTTTAGACACCAGAAATCCCATTGTAGAGCAGAGCTCAGGCTCTAGCACGCAGAGTCTCCCTTCAGGGCAACTTTTCCTCTCTGAGTTTCTGGATCCTCCAGCTTCATTCCCCTAAACTCCTTTCTCTCTCTCCCTCTCACCTGCCTCTGGGAAGGGATAATAGCTGGTGGTTTGTTTGGTTTTTTTCTTTTCTCTTCTGGCTGATTTCCAGCTCTTCCTCCTAGAAGGATGCTCTTCCCTGGGACACCGACGCACATACACTTGCAAGAGATGCGTAAGGGCTGCAGAAAGCTCCTGTAAAGAGACACGAAATGCCCAGCCTCTCTGGGCTCTCCTGCTTGCTTCTCTCCCCTTTCCTACGGGGCGGTTTGGCTGCTCGGTTTATTTGTTGTTGCTGCTGCTGCTGCTGCTGTCTTCACCCTTCCCCCAGCCCTTTGGGCAGCCTTTGCTCAGATTTTGCCGCTGACGGGCCACCGATGCCCACGCCAGCCCTTGGTGGAGCAGAGAGGGAGCACAGTATGTTTGTATATTTAATGTAGTTAGACCTGCCCACCTCCTGCTTAGGAGGAGGAGAGAATCTGTGCGCTCCAGCAAACAGGCTGCAGGGAGGAAAACTTTTAACATGAGAAATAAAGGGGGAGATCCAGACCCCAGCTGCAGCCAGAGGTGGTGGATATGGGGCCATCTGGGATCTTTATAGCACCTGAAGCCCAAACAGTTCTTAATTAACGAAAGCTGTCTGTTTAATCTTGTCCAAGTGCTTTTCAAAATCACTCCTGTAGACTAACAGGGTAATTAGCCTGAGAGATATTTCTGGCCTGGGCACGTATCTTTGCTGTCGACAGTTATTGGGCTGATGAACCTGCCCATGAGAACCGGGCTCTGCTGTGTTTGGTGCTGTACAAACACGTAGTACAAACACAAATATTAGTCTCTGCCCTTAGGCAATATGCAAATCAAAGGTGAGACTGAGACAAGAGGTTACCTGAATGTATCTGTATACTTGAATGTACCTTAAATATACCACAAATAACTGTTGAAGTCATGAAGACTTTTTGTGGAGGAAAGGATAATTGTGTTAGCAAGGAATTATCACTCTAGCCCTTCATCTGGCATCCCTGATTTCTTGCACGGGAGACATGGAGTAGAGCCCTCTCCGTTTCATTTTAAAACTAGCTTTGATATTAACACAATTACTTCCACACGGATAGCAAATGGAATTCATTTTCAGGCAGGGGTAATTTTGCCAGCTGCAAAATTAATCAAAGTCGGTTCTAATAATACTAGCTACGTATTTTATGCATAATAATTTCCGTACTCCCAAAGCATCTCCGACATCTTCCAATATAATAGATTGCTGGCTGAAAATGGGGAGGATTAAAGCCACAAGAGAAATTAGGTCCGTAGTGAGATTATAACTAACATCAGTGTAGTACCAAACTCGTCTTGTCTTATCTTTTCTTGTCTTTGTCTTCCTCAATAGTTGTCAGCCTTTCCAATGACAAACCCCACCGTATTTTCCACTGAGTGTATGGACTCCTGTATAGTTTGCCTGCCTTGCTTTCGGTGTCCTGACCCTCATTGCAGCACCTGAGCACCTGTGACATGCTATAAAAATCTGTAGTGCTCATCCCAGGGAACCATCCAGAGTTAATTTAATAAACAGCAGATGTGAGATCAAATTAACTTAAAGCTGAAGCGTGGGTTACATCCTGAGAGCCAGGTCCTGTGAAGCACTGAGCACCTCTCCTTCCCACAGCCAGCAATAGGGTAGCAGAAGGCTAATCATTCCTCATCAGGGTAAAAACAGCATCCCTCGGTCACACACTGTAACCACACATTCCCAAACATCCATGCAGCAACCAGAAAAACCCATTGCCTTAAACTCCTCTACGAAATCTGGAGGGAGGGGGACATCACTTCAGTTTGCATGCTCCTCCGCTCCTTGCTGGGTCCAGCGCTGTGCAGTTCGTGCCCAGCAGCGTTAAATGGGGAAATCCTGGGTTTCAGCCCATCTAGTTCCAGCAACAAGCACCAGCTACAACAAATCTCATAAATTCCCAAAGGCTCATGGTGGGAAATAGGGTTTCTAAAGGCCATTTTTCAAGGAGGCCGGTACTCTGCACAGGTCACATGTTGGGCGACCAAACCCAAGGGATCCAAGAGCAGCTATTCCCTTTCGAAAATCTTGGCCATAAATAATACAGGTATCCTTGACTACAGGCCCTCCTGCGCAGAGCTGATTCAAATCCCACGGACAAACCCCATCCATCTTCACCTTGCCTCAGTTTCTGTGCTGGCGAGTAAGGGAGCTAGCGAGCAAATATTGCCTTTGGATTAACCCTATAAATAATTTTGATTAAAAAAGGATTTCCTTCTTTTGGAAATGAATCGTAAATCATCATTTCCTATAAGTGAAAGGTTTATCCCTCACCTCCCTGGCCCTGTTTTTATATGATGTAGGGAATGAGCATGTTTTACAGAGGTTTCTGTGCCTTGAAGTGACCTTGTTAAATCTCACTGCCAATTTCTTTCTGCATCATTGGGCCATAACAAAATTTCCATCAGCTCCTGTGTGTATTTAGAAGGCAATGTCTTCCACTGGGCCATGTGCAAGGGATTCAGTCTGACTGGGACAAAAGATGCCATTTAAAGGTTCTAATGATTTTTTTATCGTGGGAGAAAGCTGCAACTCCGGCCTGATTCTCAGGCACCTGTCTCTGAGCCTCCTCGTTATTATTATCTTCCTTTGTCTGAAAAAGAACTGGATAATTTGGATAATCCAGATGTTCACAAAAACTGAATGCAGACATCCCAGCTATTGAAGATTGTAGACTGAACTAAACAGAACTAAGGCAGTGTTTCCCCCAAGGTTTTCAATGAAATCTCAGACTTGTCCTTGGAATAAGGACAAGCCAGTAACAAGTTTGGGCTCAAGTGTTTTGGGTCAGTTAGTAGAATTCCATGATTTTGCGAGGACCTGGTAACTCTTCAATCCACTGTCTTGCATTCTGCACTCTGGCATATATTTTCCCCATTTTAGGCCCTTCTACTTCAATATGGAAAAAATGCAACGGCTCAAGGAGGCAGAGGCACTAACAGGGAATCCTAGGACTACATGTTTCCTTTGAATTTGCCCTCTCTCTCCATGGTCTTGTCTTGGATGTCAGTGCCAGCTCTCCAGGGCAAGCCCTTGGCCTCTGTTTATTTTGTAAAATGTCATCTGCGTGTTTGAATCTACAGAAGTGGGACATAATAATGATAATGTCTCTTTACTTGTTCCCTCTTTGGGCTTGACACAGGGAACAAAGCCAGTTAATGGAACGCTGGAGAAACACCACCTTTGCATTCAAAGGTGATCCGATTTTTTTTCCTTGTCTCCACTCCTGTGATAAAGAAGATTTCTCTCTCCTGTTCCTAACTTCTTTGTCATCAACAGAGACTTCAGGTGGAGCAAAAGCAGTAGGAAGAAAGCCAACACTGAAGGGGGAGAGATCTCCTTTCAGTGAAATGTGCACTTAAATGTGTACAGAGCAGAGGGACACACAAGGCTGTTTCTCAGAAGAGCAGGATCACTCTGCCTCTGGGGAAATCTGCAAGGTACTGCTGGCCTCCCAAGAGTGACTCTGATTTATTCATATTTATTTCAGATTGTCTCTGAAGTGCCAGAAGACTTTGAAAGACATTTTTAACTAAATCAAACATTTTTACTCTGTAAGAGACTTTTGGCCATGCTGGGAAGCTGGGACACCTGCACGGGAGTAAAAACAACAGAGAAAAAGCAAGTGTAGTAATGATTATTTCCAGAGCAGTAGATATGGTTATGAAGCCCAGGCTTCTCCCAGGTTTCTTTCCTTCTTGGAAGTTGGCTGTGGAGTGGATGGGTTTCCAACCATACAGTACTACTGTAGCCTCTTATTATTTCCTGGAGCATCCTCCTCATGGCAATGATCAGATTCGGGGGACAAAGGTAACGTCATGGCTTTACAACAACTACAGCATCCACAGCGAGAAACCAGCTTTCCATTGGCGATGAGCAATGCGTCTGACGTGAGATGCTCCAAAGCTGCGTCACCCACATGATTCTTTTCTAGACTAGTTTCCATCACAAAGTGCACACAGTGAGCAGACAGAACTGGCAGCCTCTTGCCTGGCAGCTCAGCCCCGGGTACTTGGGGCCGCCACAGGAACATGTCCTCCAGCCAGGGCACCACGGTCCTGACCCAGGGCAGCCCCCACGGTTCCAGCCACGCGGAGATGCTCAATGAGGCATGGAGCAGATAATATCTACACTTCACAGCAGGGCAGTGTTGCTAATGTAACATCTCTCCCTCCTCTCTGTGAGCTGATTAAGATTTGAATCCAAGCGCAAGAGCCCTAATGCATTAACCTATTGTGTTGCTTTGAAACCCTCATGCATTACTGAGCTGGGAGTTAAGGCAGCTCAGCACCCTGCAGGATTAGCTCCATTATGAAGCTCTGGGGAGCATCCAGTTGTATTTACCTCTGGACAGGCTGTGCTGATGGAGAGCAGGGGGAATTCTCTCATCACCTTTGTCTCCTGGCTGGTTCCCACCTCTCTCTCCTCCACAGCTGTGTAACAGGGTGATGATCTTTTTCTCCGACCATTGACTCATGGTGTCAACAAAAGGCACTAATCCAGACATTTCTTCTTCTTTGCATTTGTCCTCTTCCTGTTCCTCACTCAGACATATCTTGGGAATTTCTGAATAAGGTTCATTATTAACAAAGCAACAAGAGGATTTGTGATTCAAGCTATGCTAAAACAAAGCAACAAAGTGAGCCAACCATTGAAAACGGAAAGGAAGCAAAGCAGCAAGTCATGGCCTCATTAAGGCTTCCAGCTCTACGACTATTAAAGACCTCATGTTACAAATCAGATGAACCTCTACATCTTATTTGTAAATGCCAGACTACATTGTAAAGAGCCTGTAAAGAGCAAGGAGGCAGCTTTAGCTTCTCTTGAGATCCAAGAAGATGGATTTTTATATTAGAGAACAGAAGCATGTCTCTCCAGTCAAGTTTGTTCTCCAAGGATAGCTTTGGTTTCACCGCTCAGCTTTGCAGATCTAAATTAGGCTCTTGTCCTTCCTCACCAGAGGGCAAATGCTGCCCAATTTATTCGTTAAAGGAATAGCGAATTGACTGATTGACAAATCCTTTCCCTTTTCTCTCCATAATCAGAACCAGCTACAGATCACATCTTCCCAACCAGTATAAACCTGTCTGAGGGCACTGCATGCTACAAGCAAAGCAGGGCTTGATCAGAGCCACAGTGTAATTAACCAGATGGGGTGGCTGAATAAGTTACAACCTTCCCCAAGCTTCTGGCCTGATGTATTAATGTGAAGTGAAGTGAAATAAAGCTGCTGAACACCCCGGGCTATGAACATCAGAGGCTCAGTGGTACAACGTACCATCTGTCCAGCTGGAGGGCAGGAGCTGAGAGCTTCTCCATCTATCTCTGGTTGAATCAGTGGAGCTCAGGAGGTGCCACCCTTATTTGAAGCCCTCAATCTCAGTGCATAGACACAATCTAGAACAACACCCATGCCAGGCATCAGCACCCTGAGCAGAGGGCATTTTAGCCAGGCATGGAGAGCAGAGCAGAGCAATCCAGGCCTTCCGATGTCTACTTCAAGTGCTCTCACCAAGGCTGCTGTGAAGGCAAGGATGAGATTTGCCAGAGATAGACCCTGCTCCAGGCTCTGTCTTGATGACTTCAGGCTTGGGTTTCATGCCCGCATCAGTGTGAATGTGATCTGTCCTCTGTGCAAAAATCAGCATTAAAAAATGCAGTCAGTGCTAAAAAGTTGGTCATAAATATTGTGCTTGGCACCAAGCTTTGGCCATAAATATTTCCTTGGTTAACCAATAGGAAATGATAGCTCTTAAATCTCAATTATAGTTGAGTAGTAACTGGCTCACACTCATTGGCACTGAGGTCCTGCCTCGCTTGTGCAGGAAGTAAGGGCAGCTTTCCCGCAGCTTCTGAAGAAACCCTGAAATGCTGATTTCTGGTGATTCCCAGAATTAAACAGCATTTTCTTCTTTTTGAGTTTGGAAGAGCTAGGATGAAAAAAAAATATATATATACTTCCTTAAGCTCTATACTTCCAAAATCTTCCTGCAGTAGATGTTGGCATGACAGTTCTGTTCCAGCTTCTTATTTTTCCATCAGTCTCTTCATTACTGGCTGGATTCATTGGTATAAAGCTGACAGACAGTCTTAGGACGTGAATTTTCAGAATTACTGTCCAAAAAGGGGAGGAAAGGTTTTTTTTTGGAAATCTATCGAATTGGGAGTTTTTTGTTGAGTTGCTACCATCCTGTCTGGCAGACTGGCTATAATCAAGCCAGTTGAGATGACCTTTGGTACCTACTATAAAGTCTGCGTTCAAAGTTAAAAAAATAAAAAAGGGGGTTCAGAGCATCATCTTTTTATGGCTGCCAGAGAAGCTGTGGCCACACTCACTGTACCGGCATCTGATCTGGCTGCTGCATCTCTCCAGTGTGCACCTAGAGAGCTGGAGAGTGGGCAGGCCAAGAGCTCCGGAAAAAAAATGCCATAATACTCTGAACTAGGGCCAAAGATCCTTTCTGCGAAGGCAAACCCCAGCACATCTCTTTCTGAGCAGCAGATAAGAAAGTTTTTCAATAACCAGGAAGGTAGCACCTGGTTTGTCTGTGTCCATCTCCCACGTTACTGGTACCATCAGGCTCACATCTTCTTTCTGCTCCTTAAGACACATGCTTCTATTATTTTCCTGATGACTGGGCTACATGAAAAGAAACGTCAGCCATCTGTTACTCCCACAGTTTTCTGGATCACAAGGGTTTCGTTGATTAAGGAGGAAGTTTTTCAAAAAGGTACCCTTTCCACTGATTTCCAAAAACTATACTATCTTCCTCTAAAATCACAGCTTCTTTGCCTGCTTTCAAAGCAGAAGTCTTGCATATTAATGACACACTGGCCTTTACTTGGGTCCACATTCATGTACAGCATGTGTATTTGCACAGTAGTTAGTTATAGCACTGCATACTGCTCAATCTGAGTAGTGGAACCCAAACACTCGATTTCAAGTGCCTGAATATTTTTGGAGATCTGGACCATGCCCATCAAAGTATTGTCTGCAAACCACAGCAGTCTCTTGCTACGTAAGAACACAGTTATTTTTTGCAAAAATATTTTATCATGATGCCTTTAGGCCTCATCCTGCCACTCTAAATATCCAAAAGTGTAGAGATATTTATACCTGTGATGTTTCTTATTTTGCCAATGAAGATGATTGGGCTGGCATGACTACAATAAGTCCTCTCCCATCATGATGACTGTAGAGTTTGAAATTAGTGTGAAGATACTTTGACGTATTTTATTCCTGATTCAATTCTTCTTCATTTGGCATAGACTAACGTCCCATATGGCCTATTGTTGGACCCTGCACCAGCTGAAGGGAAAGCATCTTTGATTGACACTTGAAAACACCAAGTTGTGCCTTTGGGCTGGCTCAGGCTGAAAATGCTCTTGGCAAATGGAAATAGTCATGTCATTTTTATTTCATTGTTCAACAGGAAGAAGACATTTTCTACACTGAGCAATATACATAAAATTTTATTTTCTAAGGGGACAAAATATTCTTCTTTTGATCTCCTGTAGCATATTTCTAACTGGAAATGGGTTTCAGATCAGACATTCAGCTCTGAATGGAACTTGGGGGAATAGAAATCCATTCCCAGCTCTGGCCTCCAGGTTCAAAAATCAAATGGCTCCTTCCTTTACAGAACAAAACCCTTGGCCTGAAAAATCTCCTACTCCATGACCTTGAAACCATACCCAAGGTACCTTCTTTCATCTATGATGATGGGAATTCAGCCGAACTCTTGAGAATGAGCTGGTGGTAGAAATTTGGAGGAATGGGCACTGGCATATTTCTTTTTGTATACCGTCTCCAAAACCAGTGACATGTTTCTACTTACTTTCTTTGAAGTCCTCAGGACTATCCAGATCATCAGGAGTAAAAGTTCATCCATTCTTTCAAATTTTGGCATTATGGACTAGGAAGGAAATGAAAAAGGACTCCCCAGACTATTTCACACAAAAATAGGTATGGATAAATGAGCAGCAAATAACAACCCCCTCCCCCCTTTTTAGTAGCAAGGCTTGTGCTAACATTTTTCTTGTAATCTTGATGAAAGCATTTTAGTGCAGTCAGAGACGAGCTGACTAATTTGTGGGCTGCAGCAAGAAGTAAAATTTGTGTAAAAAGAAAAGATGGGCATGGGCAAATTATCCCTGCTGCCTGTCCAGAAAGTGCTCACAATAGAATATTTGGACTCTTCAAATGTTCTGAGTCATGATCTTGTTACTGGCAGGGGAACCAAATCAGGCTCTTGGAAGAGGAGAACACTGAAATCACAGATTATGTCCATTTTGTGGGATGAAAATTTTTGGTGGATGCAGAGCTGTTCCCATGTGGGAGCAGGTTTGATCCTATGGCCTAGGTACATATAACATGTAACACACACACAAACTCCTTGAGCAACGGAGTTTTTAAATGGAAATCAGACAGACAGCTCCACACAGCGCAGAGTGAAAAATCAATCAAATATAATAGCTAATATAAAATGTCATGCTGACAGGACCTAAGAGTCGTTTTGTTCTCTGTATTCAAACATCTCCAGCAGAAGAAGTTCCTGTGGTGCGTCCTCTCTGCCAAAGAGAGATTTCTCATCTTTGTCCTTGATGAAGACTCAAATCACTGAGCTGAGCTTTCCTTTGTGCAAGGAAAAAAGTGCTGACCACGTAACATAGAAACAAAAGAGCCCACAAACATGAGTCATACTCTAAAAAGCAGGAGATTTTCTTAAAATCATGGGATTAAAACATGTATATGAGGTTCTTTTCAATCCTCTTTTGTTCCATTTTACAGCGGGCGTACTTGCTTCCTGACCAAGCATTTTTTACAGCTATAAGAAAGAAGAAAACCCCAGAGGTTCTTAGATGCTTATTTAACTTCAGTAGCTGAGGCTGTTGATGAGACACTGCAAGCCCTGCAATATAACCCTGAGACCTGGCAGTCCCAGTGTGCAGCCCTCTGCCAGGGCCGCTGCTGCACTGTTTCGGAGGAGAAGCAAGCTTAGAAAGCCAAATCTCTGGCCGCATGTCAGCATGGCTTGTTCTACTCTGGAAAATGTTGTTTGCTGGGACTGTAGAAAATGTTCTAGATTTGAAAACCCACGTAACAGTAACATTTTTTTGTTGCTGGGGTTTGCTATTTTTTGTTTTCTTCTCCCAAGAGTGAAGGAGCTTTGGAATTCATGAAAGTGTTTCTTTGTGGGATATTTGCTTCAAAGGACTGCCTCTGTGAGCAGACCCAGCCACTGTTTGCTCCTTTATTCACAGAAGGCAAACACAAATGTATAAATTATGCAGGCAAAAATCAATGAGGCTTCTGAGCAGGGATTCACTGAAACTGGTTTTGAAGGCAGAGAGCAGCTCAGCTCTGCTACAGCCAGTGACTCATAAGCACCGATCATACCAGCCCTGCAGTTTATTAAAAATCAAGTCAGGTCCCATGCAGAAGTGATGTTATTCTAATACCGCAATCATTTCAGTAAGGTGTAAATTGCTAGGTTGCAAGGAATGACATTGCCTGAGGCAAGCTATCAGTTTTGTGGAGGGGGGCAGGAGATCATTTGTGGAAGAGAGGGCACAAGAGCAGGCAAGGAGCTGACAGTCTGAATATTTCCATCAGAATCCCAACTGTAGCAACCAAACCTTCAGTCAAAGACAATCTTTGCTAGGATACAAGAAAATCTGTCCAGAGCCATAGCAACAACCTATTACAAGCAATTCCCCAAACATTCGAGGGGATGGTTCACCCTAGATCAGCACCTCAACTTCTTGGTGGTTATCCAAGATATAAACATCTTTACCCAAATAATCTAGCTGGCAGCTGTGAAAATCGATTAAATGGGAAAGCAGACGCCTGCAAAAATGGTCCCTGCAAAGATCTCTGTTTAGGTGAGATCCAAGGGGGTCAGCAATGTTGGTCCCAATGTGGGAGCTCAGAGCCATGCACATCCTTTTCCTTTATACACATCAAGTTGTACAGCCCTGGCAAGGCTCTCCTTGCCCCTCAGATGCCATCGCTGTCTTTGGTGGAGACTTCAGCCACATTTAGGGAAACAGTGCACCAAAAATTTAAATTTATACCCCATCTCCAGTGAAGCTGTTGGGTGTTTAATGCAGCCAAGTCTAGAGATGGCCCTTGGCTGGCTAGGGGCATCCCTCACAGGGTAGATGAGGGTAGGACCTGTCCCACCACATCCTCCTGCATGGCAGTGCTGGCCACAGTAAAGATTCCCATGCGGCTGGCAGGATCAGCAGTTCATAAATGCCAAGGCCCTAGTGCAGTGAAAGCACATCAGAAGCAGAGCCAGAAGACATCAATTGGAGAAAAAGACATTTTCATAGAAAACCTGCCCTTTTACCACCTTGAGAGAGTCAGACAAGTCGTCCAATGCCATTTTGACCTGCCTTTTTGAGTGCTGCTGTTTGCTGCCTCCATTCTTTGCCGCAGCTAAAGTTCCCATCAGACCAGCACTGAGCAGCACCTGATAAGGGAGCAGAGAGCAGTGTGTCCACCATCGGACAACATCTGTCTGTCAAGGGGTTCAGCTGCCACTGAAAAGGTGTTTGCAGTCAACAAGGATGATCCTTATGCCCAGGGCTAACCATGCCAGAGCCACCTTGTGCTTTGGGCATCAGCTGCCAGCAGGGATGAATGTCAGGATTTGCGGCAATCCCAAGCTCTGCTGCCCCTCGTCTCGTGGTCCAGGGTGCAGCCACATGCTGTGCTCAGACTGACTTGGCAAGATGCTGACGTCCACCAGGGTGGCTTAGAGATCTTTGTACCAGGCCAGAAGGGGACGATATGTGCCAGGACATTTACCTGACTGAAGGTGAACCTGGGAGGAAATCAGGCACATGGTGTTTCGAGCCAAGGCGAGGAAACTGCACACTTCTGAAGACCTTCATCCAAAGGCTTTGGGGCTGGAGCCACAGCAGTAAACAGAGTTGGGAACAGAGACTGCGGGAATAAGAACAGGGTTGCAAACACTTGCCCAGAGCTGCTTGCCTAGGTTTATTTCATTTTTAAAAGGTTTACTTGCCAAGGAAGGCTCCACACAGCTAGTGTGTTATCCACAGGACTCTCTCTAGCTCCTTTGTAAGATCCCAGCCTGAGTCATTTTAAAAACAGCTTTTAAAGTAAAATTCAGTGATGTAAAGGATAGAGGAATTCAGGGAGAAAGATAACTACTGCAGAAATCATCTTTAAATCAGAAAGGCTGTGAAGTCTCAGAGACACACAAAGATCCCATCCCTGCTGTGCACAGCAGCAACACTGGCCCTTTGGAGCAAGGTGCATGACCCGGCCTTGGGATAGTGGGAGCTTCGCCAGGGGCATCCCACCTAGTTCCAGGCACTGGTTCCATTATCAGACCATTCGATGTTTTTTTAGTTGTTTTTTTCCCCCAAGGCTCTCAGATACTCACATAGTGACAGGTAACATTGCCATTGCTGTGCTGGGGCTTGACTAATTGCAGCACATTGAAGCTATGGAGAGGCTAATTGCCTGAGTGAAAGTCAAACGAAGGAACAGGGAAATGCCCCATGTTTGGTGGTGGTGGTGGATGTGGCGAGAAAGTAATGCCAAGGACTGGTGCCCAGAAAAGCTGGGATGCTGGTTGGGCCATAGCGTTTGGGGAATAGTGCTCCATAGGGAGCATTTCCAATGTCACCCTGCAAAGGAAAGGGGCATTTCTGGGTCAGGTGCTGCCTGGAGGTAGCTTGGAGTTGGGAGCAAGGGAATGGCCCCCTACCCATGGCATCTGTGCTCCAAGCCACCCATGGACTTTCTTAATAAGGCTCAACTCAATGCTTGACTCTGACTTTAGCCTTTCCTTGGATAGGGAGGAGCCAGGTACAGGGGAACTGTTCACATCTAAAAAGGCCAAGTTGCCATACGGAGCAACGATTTCCAGTGCAAAGACCTCCAGGTGCTCTACAAATCAGAAAAAAGAATCATGGGCTGAGCACAGACAGTCCCCGAGACACATCCTCCAAGGCACGGGGACTTACTGAGAGCTTACGCTTGGGAAAGCCAGGGCTGACAGCATCTCCTGGGGAAGCTGGGATGCTGCTGCTGCTACCAAATCTGCAGAAATCAGCTTTAACTCAGAAAGGCTGTGAAGTCTCAGAGACACACAG
>NW_008825076.1:9087725-9114066 GCF_000699105.1 Pygoscelis adeliae
CAACCATCCAAAAATCAGAAAGTGGCCAGCATCAATCCTGGGGCACTTAATTCCTGGCAGAATAAGACCCCATGCCAAGCAGGGCAATGATTTCCACAGGGATCCATGTTTTTTGGCTGTGGTCTGCACCCAGATGGTGCCAGCCACACTCTCCTTCCAGCTCACACTGCTGGGAAGCAGCTTGATTTCCCTGCATTTCCCAGATTTGGCACTCACCCCCCACCTCTGGCAGGACAGTCCCTTTCCCTCGGGCCCCCGTTTTGATTTACCACCTCCCTTCCCCAGATCTGTTCTCCTAGTGGAAGATGCTGCGTATGAACGATGCCACGTGTGAACAGAGCTGGGAGCTGGCCTTTAAGGGAGGAAAGAAATGACAACCAGAAAAGTCTGAATTAGTTAAGTGTGCACAAGGGAGGCTTTGTAAGCCTAATTAGGGGTAATTAGAAGTTCTCCAAAGCCATCCACCAAAGCCCTGCTTGAATATTTATTGCCCTATTAGGGACTGTTCACAGGTATTCTCCAAGAGGACTGGTAGTTTTTTTGGAGAAAGGCAGTGATATATGTACTTCTAAAGCAATTATTTTCCAGAATTGCAGTGTGCTGTGGCACTTAAATGATTTTTATGATTTTTTTTTCAATTTTACAGGGAAGGACAATGACTTTTCTCAGGATGTATATGAGAGGTGACCAGACCTTAATAGAAACAGTGATTCACCTGCTATTTCTACAATAGTTTGGAGATACCATTGAGGAATCAAGGTGTTATTTGCACCTTGGGCTGCGTGTGGCATTCTGTGCAGGCTCAGGGAAGCCACTGGTTGTATCAATCTCTCAGGAGGAGGGAAAATTTTCTGGAGCCAGAGTGTGCAAGTTAAACAGCGATACACATTGCAAAGTCACAGCAGCTGCAGACTTAACGATGCTCACATGTTTGGGATATGGGGCCTGAAACCGCTAGAAGAGAGAAGGTAAGGCTGAGTTGCTGGGTTTTAGTCTGGGTTACAAAGGTGGAGTTTTGAAGGTCTTTAGTGATACCTGCCTGAGAAAATGCTACACATGGATAAAACTTTCTGAGCCCAACTCTCATGAGGCTTGCTTGTGAAATGCCTTTCCTTTAAAATTACACATTGTGGAGCCAGAAAAACATCATATTTTTCATATTAATTTTAATGTAAATTTGTAAATCTGATATTTGCAGGTAAAGTCAAAAAGAGGTTAAGAAATGGCAAGCAAATCAAACATGAAAACAAATCTCAGCATCATCTTTAAAGCCTCACGATTTTAAGCTTCTCTCAGGATTTTGGAGGAACTGACACATGGGTTTGGAGAAAAGGCGCTACGCACAAATCATTCATCCCTCTCCCACCCACCCAGCACCACACGTTTCCCCCAGGAAAGGCAGTACCTGCCCCATCTGCACTGGAAACCAGCACCCACATTCCCATGTGAGAAAGACTGAACAACCAACACAGGCAGGGAGGAAAGGGAGGGAAGGAGAAGTTTAACATCTCCAGAAATCCAGGCAAGAATTAAAGCTGCTGCAGGGCATGTGCTATGCAGAGGGATGGGGTGGGATTTCAGTGGCTTTTGTACTTTATTTGAAATACAGTGGATGTGATTTGGAAGTAAAGATCATTTACCAAAACTGGTTTTCATAGTCCTGATCCAAATACCAGCAGAGGTTATATATGAGGCTCTGCACACGCAACAGCTTTGCTTCTGCAATTTCAGCACTGAAAGGGTTTGACACATCTCACCGTGCAACTCTGGTTAAAATTATGGGACACGTGTCTCTGAAAACGTACAGGTACCTCGAATATTCAGCCTCCACATAAAAAAAAAACCAGCCGTTGACCCCTACACAGCACCTATCCTTCCAGGGAGATGAGGAGAAAAGCTTATGCGCACTTGTGGTTACACAACTCACAAATCAAACCTCCTTTCGACATGCATCTCTGGAAGACACACAGGATAAATATAGAGAAGGCAGTACCTCAGCTAATTAAGCTCTCACAAAGGTGAACTGCTGAAAGTTTAATTAGCTGAAGCACAGCTCGCCAATGTTCCTACTGCAAGGGTGTTTAAATCAAAGTCAGCTTCGTCTGGATCTAATTTGTAATGTAGAGGAATCCAGAGGGGTGAGTAGTCTTTCACCTTTTGTTGGAAACAGCACAGCATCACAAGCGTAGGGAAAAAAAGGTAATGACATCAATCAGGGCTCCTCTAGGCAATGTGTTACATTTTTCTTTTAAAATTATTCATCTGTTATTTAGCTTAATGTTGCACCTGTTTTTACTGAAGAGGCTCAGCTCAAAAATCCTATTGCTCAATTCACTTCGAGTTGCAGTCCTGGTTTAGTAGAAAAATGCTTACGGAGGGGCAGCAGAGGAGCACGGGGTGTTGGGTGACTCTTTCCTAGTGAATCCCACCGTAGGGGATCCAACTGAGGGTTACCCGAGCTACTGGTTTTCTTCCTGACAGCCTGAGCTTCTCTTAATGGCGTTTTAAACAGAAGACAGATTGGAGTGTTCCAAGAAAGGTAGAAATCTGAGGCAGGGGAGAAGGGCTGTAAGTAATCGCTCCTGATTGCTCATTTCACCTCGTAACCACAGTCAGAGCTGCTGATCCAAGCCAAGGCTCTTCCCAAAGCTGGAGCAGCACCAGACTACGGCAGCAGTCTGGTGCAGGTACTGCCATGTGCAATAGGGAAACTTCATAAATCAACACGAGTGTTACTTTTTATTAAACCTCGAAACCATCATCTTTTCTAAGCTAAAGTAAAAATACTAGACAACAGTTGAAGACTCCCCAGAGCTTGAGAGCAGAAGTGATCAAATGCACATGGAAAAGAAATAAACACGTGGCAACTATTAAAATTTGCAAGTTAGGTTCTTTACTTGCTGTGTCAAAGCTGTCTTGTCTCAAAAGGCTAAATCTTCCTTTGAGAGTGAAGTATAGACTGTGACCAAAATTTCTGGAAGCTCCCAAACTTTTTTTCCTCCCCTTAAAGAGGGAAAGTCCACCTCTGGCCACCACCAGCCCTGCTTTCCTCCTCCATGGTTATTGCAGTCAGGTACCCTTGCTGCAAAAGCATCCCCTCAATCTGAGACTCCTCCACTGCCCACACATTTACAAGGAAATGAGAGCACGGAGAGTTTCAAACAGGTTTCTAACAATTTCTTTAAATTTGGCCTCTTTCTGCCTCTCCGATACAACCCACTGTGATGCTTTCCTTCTAGACCACGGTGCCTCTTTCTCTGTCACTACTCGTCCCACAAGGCTCTGAGCCAGATGATGGGAAGCTCAGCAGGAGCATCCAAGGAGAAGGGAAGGTCAGAGACCATCACCATGCTTCTCGAGCCAAAAACTGCTAAACAGGAGGTCCCCTGGTTCAACATTAACAATCATTTTCTGTGGGTAGAAAACCAGCATTTTACTGGTTATTCTTCTATGAATGAACAGACTCCTTAGCTGGACAGACAGTGGCTATATAAATGGATAAATTTAAATATACAGCAGTAAAAAGACCTCTTCCCTCCCTTCTTCCTTAGATTTAAAATTCTAAAAGGGTATCTTAATTCCATCTATCTCTGTCTGAACACATCAGCTGTTCTGGTCTACCCATATGCAAGCTCTCACCCCGCAGTAAGTGAGAGCTAATTGGAAATGGTTTGTCATGGATGATTTAAAAATATTTTTTCCAAAAGCAAACCTTGTGAGTCTGAGGCTGTCCTAGACTCGAGTAATTAGAATAATGTTTCTCCTCTCTGATTTAATCTTATCCACTGTCCTTTGATTCCACAGTAGCATCTTCCCACCAGTATCAACAAACAATTAGTATTTTTTCTGAAACTTGTTTATGCTTGCTTTACTTTAAAATGAACAGAAGGTACGGCTTCTTAAAAAAAATAAAATTAAAAGAGACAAGCAGAATATGCTAGTAGGAAGGAATTACATAGTGCCTGGAAGAGAACAATTAATATCCTCTGTAAATTGAGTAAGAGCCACAGAATTCATTTGTATCCTAGCAGGATTTTCCTTTGTAAAGGAAAACATGAAATATAAATCAACGATTGACATTTCTCCTTGGGGAATAAGAGAGGAAGAGTGACAGATGGCAGAAAAGTGACAGTACATTTTGCAGAGATGCTCAAATCATTTGTTGACAAGGAGAGTCTAAAAGCTTGAACAAAATGAGATATTTCTGCTCATGCATTTAGTCAGCTAGTGCTTAACTGGTTTTGTGATGAAGGCAGAAAAGTGCTATTTAAAGTTTGTGAAGATCTGAAAAAAATAGCTTATGGATTATCATCTTCTTTAAAGTCCAAGTTGTGAAAAAATGATAACGCATTGGCATAACATTTTCTCCGGGATAAGACTTGAAAGCCAGCACAGGGAATAGGTTAAATAAACATAACTTTGCTGTCATAAGAAATTACAGGTTTGCATTTTCCCTAAAGATTTTTTTTTTTAAGCAGGCAGTAGAAACTCTTTAAAGCCTGACCTAAAAAAAACCACCATATAGTTATGTATGGGGTGTGTATGTATATATCTTTTTATATAAATATAAAAAATATATATTTGTTTGTATTTAAATGTATATTTTTTATTTTCACTCATTGAGAGGGACACTAGAGCCTGAGCAATGAAGAACAGCGAGAGGAAACTTCGAAAGGTGCCAAATGGGATAGGGGAGAAATGAAGTGGAACCAAGCTTCAAAGTCCAGTCCACCTCTTCTAGAAAGGTTTCTCAGGAGTTCAAGAAGACAATACAACTCCAGCGTTTGTTTGTGTGAATCAGCTTTGTGGTACTTGCAAAGCCCAATCTGACAGGTACAGGTTTGGATCATCCCAGACTGGTTTCCTGTTAGAAGTCAATGACATGAGTTCTTCAAGAGCTGCGTGAAATTTGTTTCTTGTACACTAGATGAATGACTCCTATTTAGTGTTGGTTACACGTTCCTACGATAGCCACGGTAAAGCTGGGCTGACCAGTACCAAGAAAACATTTGATGTCCAGAAACTGTCTTAGGAGATAACAAATATGATGAGGCAATTACAAGTGACGGTTTGTAACAGTTTGAGACGCCACCAGTCAAGTGAAACCTGACAAATAGCTATGTGTGCCTCCAGCCCACGGTGAAATATGTTATCCCATATACTTAGCTTGTCTGTGGACTCACAGCATGCATCTGGTCAGATAAGACAACTTCTCGGTTTAATCCAGTGCCACCATTTGCAGTCATCCTACAGATGATCTACATATCTTAGGGATGAGTCTTCTGCTGCACGCAACAGTTTGCTCCAAGGACTGCTCAAACTAGCAAGTCAGCCCTCTTCTACAGCATTTGCAGGCAACGACCTGCTATGGCCATGTGTAAGAGCACCATCTGGTGACTCTTCCCACAACAAGAGCATCTCTCTTCTTGCAACCTGTGTGCAGTAAGTGGAAATGGAGCCTCCAGAACCTGCTTGCAGTTATGCACCATCCATCTGGCAAGGCAGGAACAGGGGATTCCCTGTCTGATGTCCTCCTGGTGCAGCTGAGAACAGAACCTACTCCTCTCAGTTTTAAAAAGTGTAAAGTCGTGTACGTATAAAACTAACCAAACCACTGCTACTACCTGCCTCAAGTTGTATCAAAAGAGTCCT
Source organism: Pygoscelis adeliae (assembly GCF_000699105.1). Lineage (NCBI taxonomy): Eukaryota > Metazoa > Chordata > Aves > Sphenisciformes > Spheniscidae > Pygoscelis > Pygoscelis adeliae. The sequence goes on from NW_008825076.1 coordinate 9,093,378, forward strand.
ATCACATCCACCACCCCAGTTAGGTTCATCTCCTAGCAGCCGTGCCTTTTCAACAGCCATTAGTATCCAGGACAAAGTTCCCTCTCTTCAGTTCTTCAATTGTGCCAGCAATGGATGCTCCTTGCTGCATGAACTCTAGCTCTCTTTTTTTTTCCCCCTTTCTCCTTTCAGGAGTCTGTTGCACTATTTACTGGATGCCATGGGGAACACTGGGGTTTTTCATTTCCCTTCTGCTCTGTTCTCCAGGAGCTTGAAGATGCATTTTACTTATTTTGCCTGTTCTGAAAATATGGGCTTTTTTGGTTCTGCCCATAAAGACCCTTGCAGGCCCCACTATCGCATGAAAAGAAAAATGAAGCAAGTTGGTTTTGAGCAGGACTCTGGGGTATTTCTATGTGCCTGTTCAGGAGCTTTGACTCCTACCAGCTCTGCATGAACAGGACTATAAGCAGATGGTTTCAGCAGAGCTGATCTTGCCTTAGGGTAGGTGAACAGACTAAGCAGTCTTCCAAGGTCTGGAAGTTCATGTCCTCCTCTCTGTTCCAGGGATACAGCCCACACAGCAGGTGCCTCCCAGGGGTTTTCTTTCAAATATAGACAACGTAAGTCCACTCCTCCCTGAGCATCTTCCCACCCAACTACTCAGACTGCCTTCACAACCTCCTCTCCCCAGGGCAGGAGGCTCTTCCATCCCTTTCAGGCACTTTATATCCCGTTGGATACAAGGTGGCAACATTTCAGCCTGATCACAGGGAAAAGGGCTTCTAACAAAACCTGTCAGCTACAGAGAATAACCCCTGCTATCATCCCTAGCCTTTCCCTATGGTGAATACACATCATTGCACACTAACTGGACCTCAGAGATAAAAAACAGGCTTAACACTCAACAAGAAAGCATAAACTCTTGCTGGCAAACCGCGGCATCGTGTTGGAGCAATTGCTCCCTTGATGACAAAGTCAGCTGCGAGCCACTGATCCAAGTGAAACCTTTGCCTCAAAACTGTGCAGACAAGAAGGTGGCAAAGTCAGGATAAGAGCTCAGGAATTCTTGACTTCTGGCAATATTCAGACACACTTTGGAAAGCACCCTAGTGTAACAGGTATTTTGGGGGAATGAATTATAAGACAAGGAAAAAATTACCTATGCTGTATTATGCTAATGTTTCAGTTCTTTCCAGAAGCCTGGGGTGCTGTGATAGCTTTAAGGAGACTTCATTTCTTGATAATTCTTAAATCTGTCTGAGATCTGTCAGGGTTGCTTTTTTGGCACTGGAAGCCCATTTTACCCACCCAGCTTATCTGGTAGGGGTGAAAAATAGAGAGAAACTCGTTGCTTTATTCTTTTCTTCCCTAACAGAAGTCTCAACAATTTATTTAGATAAAGTTGGATGAGGTAACCCATGCCAGCCCTCACTTAGGGAAAGGTATTGAACAAACCGATAGAAGTATAAGGTGTCATTCATCAGCCTCATGCTTGCTGTGAGGCATTAGGTTTTATTTTTGCTGGAGTCTTGGCTTTAAATCCTGCTTCCATTCTCTGTTTGTTGTGATTTAGCAAGGAGAAAAACTTCAAAGCCCAGACCGAATATTCAAGAGGACTTGGGCAGCGATAGCTAAAACTAGGTCCTAAAACCAGGTCCTAAAACCAGCTAACCACACTTGTGGCTAATTTCCTTTGACATTCCAGCACGAACAGTATTTGCAAAACATCTAACAGTTTAACCCACAGTTTGTCAGAGCCCAGGCCTTAAATTTCAATCAGTTACCAGCAATAGATTAAGGCTGGCTCTGATGGATTGGTTGATCTGTTCCACAAGCTCAGCACTAAAAACAGCAAGTGATGGATGGAAACTGGTTCATCCCCTCCCTTCCTCATGAAATTTAAAATTGCAAGTGACCAAGAACAGACTCCAAAAAGAACATTTTTCAGCTTTCAACAGAGGTCATCTGCTCTCTCCACATAGAAAAGAAAAATCTTTTACCTAGATACTTTTACGTACAATGTGCTGTGAGCTAGAAGTACTCAAACAGGACAGGGATGATGGGATGTACACATGGAGACCAGCAATGGGTGGTTTCTCACTTGACGGCTGTATGACCAGCCTCGACTTTTGCAGCATGATGTAAATTTCAAATCTAACACTTAAACAAATAATAATGACGATAATTAGCAAAAATACTTGACAGCCTCTGCATGAATAAACCCATATCCACACTTAGTCTGGAGGGGATTTAAAGTCTTGAGAAATGTGGGACCTTCCTCATAAAAGGATCATCTCTGCACAGGATCTGCTGCAGCGCAGAGTTTGAGGTCAGTGCTCCACCTCTTTACAGAGAAAACAGGAGACTGGAAAGGCTTTAGCAGGAAAAAATTCATTGAACCTATGCAAACTGTGAGGTCTGTCTTAACAGGGTTAACAAAGCTTTGTATACTTATAGAGATGAGCATGGAAAGAATGAGTTTTTTAGGGTTATTAACCCTAATACCCGGTTGGTTGGGATTATCGTGCAGCAGAGAACTGTGATTTCTCTATGGTGTGAGTATTTGTTTGGAAATCCTGGAGCATTTCAGAGAGAGGACCACACTCAGGTTTGAGCATGCTCGTTCAGGCTGAGCCGAAGAGGATTCCTAATTCTTCCCCTGTTGTACCCCAGTTAAATGGTGCCTTGGCTCAGTCTTTAGCAGAGGAACTTGCCGAGGCCGGAGGGTCAGTGCAGCAGGAGATAACCTTGCCCTGCAGGAATGGGCCGTTTTACATAGTTCATCAGCCATTCCCTCACATGCAACAACAGCATAGCAATGGGTTGCTTCCACCATTTCCTCTCCTTTAAAATGCTGCATTTTTATTCCAGGACTGCCTCACTTCTAGCCTCATAAAAGAAGTTTCAGCTCAGGCTGTGAGATGAAGCATCTTCCCAGAAAGTATTTGGAACAATTACCCCAGGAGGGGACTATATATCCTTTAAATTGACTGTTATACTGGAGCACCTACTACTTACCATCCACATGACAATGCTGTTAGCTGAAATCTTTTAGGATGACTCTCGATACGAAGGCATGGCTTTCTAGGTAAGCACTGAAGTCTGGACAGGTCTTCTCGTGTATGTTTGACAGGACACTTGAAATTGAACTGGAATTTTGGTTTGCTCTGATTACACCTAGTCACAGACACAGAGAAGTCAGGGGTAGCTATGCTGAGATCCTGAGGCTGCTTCTCCAGCCCTGCCCCAGGAGCTGCCAGGGGGCTGCACTGGGGTTTTACTATTGCTCCATTCAGCAATGCTGAGCACGGGGCACAGAAGAAGAGCAGAGACAGACAAATTGCAATAACACACAGCCTGCAGGCTAGGAGAAAGCCTCACTTACAGCAAGGGGAGGTTTCTCCGGCATCCATACAGTTTCAGAGAACATCCATGAAATATCCAGGCTGCTAATTCCTCAATGGCAGAGGTAAGAAAGAAACAATCAAATTACTTCGTTCTTTTTGTTAATCAGGAATTAAAATTACAATTGAAGTGTTGTTCACTCACCAAGCAGGAAAAGCCAGGAAAACAACAGCTACCTCTCCAGGACCAGGTGAACTTGTCCTGCATAATGCAAAAGGGCAGATGCATGCTGGGCACTGAGCCCCTATAGGAAGGCACCTAATGAGCACAATTTAATACAAACCAGGTAACTGTGGAAGGGAATGGTTGCTGCTAGGGAAAAGATGTCTTCATAAGCAAGGGCAAATGTTGGCTGGAAACTCAAATATCTTTTCTTAACATAGGTTCATTTTCTTTTACTCAATATATTAGGTGTCAGGCAGAAGATCAAGTTGAGCTTCCTACTAGACCTAGCTCTATTCTCTCTCTCTTAACTTTTCAGTTAAGAAAAGAAAAAAAGAGAAAGGATAAGACTGGAGAATGGAAATTTCACGAGGAACAACAGCTTTGAGGGCATGAAGTGAAGACAGGGAACAGCTGAAAAGCTGAAATGTAACACTGTGGATCTTCTGCTTTCTGAGTCTCTAGGTGATAGTACCTAGTCAGAGGATTCTGCCTTTCCTTTTCTGCAAGCTTTTCTCCCTAAAACCTGTCTTCCCAAATATTTTCTGTTTGTTACAAATGACACAAGGAGGAAGCTGATTCACAGAGCTGCGGGTGCCTCTTTTCTGGCGGGGTCAGTACAACCCGAAGCCCTGGAGGAGGGACAGGCACCAAGGAAAGAGCACTTAAGTTTCTAGGGATGGGCTGCACGAAAGAAAATAGGTCATACTTCAAAGAAATGGGTGAATTTATGGCAGGAAGGAACAGATTCTGAACAGCTGTGCTTGTGGCTCAGCATGAAGTTAGAATTGGGGGGTTGCTAACACAAATGGAAAATTACCATTGCTTTCGCTGCATCTCATCAAGGTGACAAGCATCAGCCTGCTTTTCAGCAGCACCATCAAAGGAATAAAGTTGGGAGCATCTCTCGGCCCCGACAGCCTGCTGCACACTCTGCGTGTGTTTACTGCGGGGATAATGACCCCTTGTCAGGGCTAATTCTGTAGCGGGAGTGACAACCATTTAGGGGCTGAGTGGTGTCATTAGATGTGGCTTGCACGCTCTCCAAACTACTTTTGCTTGCAGTTTATGCCATGTTGTCTTTCAAGATGCATGGGAGTGGATGGGGGAAGGAGGGAGTGCAATGGGTTATCTATTCCCAAACCTTTCTAACAGTGTTTGGGCAATGACAAGTTACTGCAGGCTTAAGGATTGACTTGGGGAGGCATGGAGAAGAGAAGCATGTGCATGAGGAGTGAGGAAGCAACCCCAAATCTGCTCTTCATTACAATGTGCAGGTCCCTGATCTCCCCCATGTTCCTCTGAGCATCTGCACATCAATGAACAGGCACCTGCTCTCGGTGGGAAGTGACCTCTTTTTCTGCACAGCAACACTTATGATTTCTCACACACCCAGAGGACTGCTGGATCCCTATTTTCATATCATTCTCGTGTTATTTTTTTAGACCTAACAGTACAAATTTGTCCAGGGTTTCCCTCCTGGAAGTGCAGAGGAGGGCACTGTTAAGCCCATTGCAAATATACTTTTTGACCGATAGCTTAAAAAAATTGATATTCTGAAGTAAGTTGTCCCCTGGTCAAATATTCATCATTTATCATTATTCACCTTGGAAAATAAAGGCTGCAGTAGCTCTCAGATACTCATGTCTTAGCGGCTGGCAAGATTTTTTCTTAATAAGAACTTGACTTTGATCAAGGGCAAGAAAATAAGGAAGCAGAGAAAGCTGCTGTTCTAGCTGGAAACAGAGCTGGGCTTTTCATTTTTCTGGGTCCGATCTCCAGCTCTCACCCTGAAGCAGCACACCAGCATGGGATTTGCTGGAACAACAGTCTTTCCATGTCATCTGGACTGGCACAAGCTTTGCACTTGTCATCTTGTCAGTGGGATAACAAGGTTTGCTCTTCCTTCGGACAGAAAGAAACCAGTATAATGGGAGAAGCGGAAAGGGTAAAACCCAACTGAACCCTGAAGCAGCCTGAGCAGGACCCCCTTGGCTTTGTCTGAAGCAATGCTCACCGCAGGTTGGCATCTCCTCTAACGCTGCTGCGCGACCAGCAAAAATCCACCTGGTCACAGCAGTCGGAGAGTTGGCGGTGTCCTGACCACAGGTGTCAGATGGCATCAATGCCCAGTTGAGTCTTTGCCATTTATTGGGCAGCTAATTTGTTCTGACAACAAATGAAGATGTTTCCTCCTCTTCCCCCATGGTTAGCCGTTCCTTAAAATAACTTTTTTTTCAACAGTCATGCTGAAAAATGGCTAAAATGAGTTGGAATGACTGAATTGATTTGGCAAAGATGGTTAATCACATTTAATTGTATGACACGTTTGAGCCTTGGTGCAGTGATACGGTTTTATGAATCATGTTCCCACGGGATATGAGGGAGTTGCACCAGTTTTATATAACAACATGCATTTGGACAATAAATCCCCCACGTATTTTACCTGGCTGGCTCTACAGATTCCTGCCAACACTATACCTGCTGATTCTTTTGTATTTTGGGGGGATATTTGGATTCATTTGCACATACAATCAGTGTGGCTGATGTCAACGGGAGCTATTCTTAGCAGAGGGCAGGCAGGCTGGGATTTTAAATAAATACACATTAGACAGAATTCATGTCAATCAAATATTTCAACCTAGTCTTGGCAAAAAACAAAAGGCAGCAGCGGATTATTATTTTTTTAGTTGTCAGATGAAAGTTAGAGTTGTACAGTGCTGAAGGTAAAGGGTGGAAGAGAGAGCTGCTGTGCTATCTCAGCAGACCCAAGTTTTCAGTCGGCAATAAAAATTTACGGTGCTGACATGCCGTGGACAGAAACCTGAGGGCAAGACAGCCCTGTGAGGGGAAGGACGCGTCTGAGGGATGTGAAGTGTGAGGTCCACGTTACTGTGAGTGTTGACATGTGTGATGGATGGGCAAGAGGTTCAAGTAAGTGCAATGATGGATTATGTCCATCATTGTAATGTCTCAACTGTGGGAAGAAGAATTGCCCAGGTGCTGAAAGGAGAAACATCCAGGGTGCCGCAGGGAATGAAACCCTTTATTTGTGTCACTGGAGCCATGCCAAAAGACTGTGTTTAGGATCTGCATCTCAGAGAGACTCCGCGTTGTCCAATTTCTTTTCTGTCTCCTGGATGGTGATTGATTTACTGACCTTGAGTCTAACACCTCGCCTTGTGAGCGGCGCACAGCCTTCCCTGTTCCCCTACTCTTCATGCAGGCTCTTACCTTTAAGATATCTTTTCATACATAATCCAGGAATCTCATTTTAATTCAGTACAAAATAACAGTTTTATGCTCCTGCATAATGTAACAGAGGCTGAGGCAGGTGGTAAGTCTATTGGGTACTTGGGAACATGCAGGTGAGAGAGAAACACCTCTATTCATTTATTTATGTCTCAAGAGCTGAAAGACAGGGCTTTGCTGTCCTAGGAAATGTGAAAAAAAAAGTCTCTGGTGTAAAATAAGCCTCCTGTCACTTCTGAGGGCAGAGGGGGCTCAGCCACCCCACAGGGTTTTTACTTCCAGCCCTGCCGTGAGCCCCAGGGAGAGAAGGCGTCTTGCTGTACCCCTGCTTTGGGCAGAGATGGTGTTTTGGAAGATGAAAGGGCCGTGGATCTCCCTAGGGAAAAGGGAAGAAGGTGGGAATTAAACTCTGGCCTCTGCATCCCAATGCAGAGCCCTGAAACAGCAGGTCATTAAAAATAGCTGTTACCCTGGTTCTGCCTACGGACCAGGCTGGGCTGAGCATCAAAGGGAGGTCAGCCCCATCCAGATGTACTCGTTGGGCTCTCTCTGCTGAAATGCTGGGTCCTCTCACCCCCCACAACACAGCCTTTTGCCTGTTTCGTCTTAATCACTTTGCAATCTCATTTTCTCTTGTCTGGCTTCCCTCCCTCCTTTTCCCTTCCCTTTCTTTTTTTTCCATCTTTCCCGACATTTTCCCCCCTCTCTCATCTCCCCTTCCCTCTCCCCATCTCAAATTGTCCTTCCTTTCATTTCCCGATCATTCTAAATCCTTTCTGATGTCTGAGCTTTTGTTCTGCTCTCTCCTCACCCCTGCTGGGACCTGCGCTGCCTTTTCTGTTTACATGCATGTCTGTACAAATTCTGCGTCTGACAAAGCGTAGAAAAATGCCCCTCTGAGACCTGTTTTCCTTTTGCAGAGCAGACTGTCCTTTATAGCAAAATAATGACTCAGCACTGCTGGGGGAGAAGGGCCGGATTTACTCCTCAAGTGAAAGAGGGATGCAGATGAGCCGCCCAGGCTTTGGACTGAATCCGTGCCTAGAAGACAATCTGATGCTAGCAAATGAAAACAGCAGTGAGGCAGTGAGGTGAGAAGGAAGAGAAATGATCCAACAACATAAAATGAACTTTCAGCTTTGTCTCCCTCTGCCTGGATGGACCAGAGGCCGGGCAATAAGCAGCCCCTCTATTGCTCTTGCCCACCACATGCATGCAAAGAAATTCCTAGGGGTTGGCCCATTCCCTTTGTGTAACTTGAAGCATAATCCCATTATAGAAAGAAATTGGGGCATTTTGAGCTTTCAGACAAGTGTTCTTGAATGGTTACTTGTCATCTTGATTCCAGCATCTTTTATCAGTCACTCTATGCCATGGAATTTTACCTTGAAGATCTTTCAACATTGCCCACTTGAACTGGCTGCCAGTCTCTCTCTGACTCACAGCATTTTATTTTAAGCAGAAGGAGTCATGAGATATTTATCCTCTTTTTGCGAAACTAGAAATTGAAGGCAAAACATAACATTTTTGAGTTTCTCTTCCACCCCCAATCTCTGAACTGCCCCCTTCACTCTCTTTGGGATGAGAGCTGCTCAGGAGTGACCAGCAGTGGTAGGTGCAGCCTCACTTTACAGATATTGGGAATTCTTTGGGGGACAAGGGTGTGGAAGTCTCCCATGACGATGCTCCTGGAGACACAAAAGCCCTCTCACCTTCTGCCTGTCCCCACGAATTCACACTGCTCATCTCTGTGTCCCCACATGCCTCACTGGCTCTGCTGGGGCTCCCCAGCATCAGTTCTGGAGACCGCGGTGTGCTGGTAACTGCACACTTTCTCCATGGATTCCTTGTCTTATGCTAAAAGAAGTAGCAGAATCCCCTGTTGTAATGAATTTGAAAATCATGAAACCATCTACTCATTATCTTTTGTGCAACTTCTGTGCTCTTGGCATACTTTAAAGACGGATTGCCCTAATCTGTCACCAGTGGGAAAAGGTGAAAAGCCCTACTAGAGTTTCTTGGTAGCCCTGTATGGGGATATACTGGGAAGAAGCTGATTTTACCCACACAAGATAATAATAAGCCTGTGGGAGGAGGCGATTAGTGGAACAGATTCAAAAGGCGCCCTGCTGAGTCTAATCTGTCTGTTGTCATTCTGCTGCTGCTGTTAGGTCTAAACAGCCAGGGAGTGAGCTAGCTGTGAATTTCCATGGGGTTTATGTCAGTCTTCTGACTTTTCATTTTAATAGTGGGGTTTTTTATTTATTTAATGTATAGCGTTGGGCCTGGCTTGGGTTGTGGATAATCTCCGCTTAGAGTGTTTTGATCCATTTTCCAAAGAGATTATTTTAATCTCTTCCTCCCTTCCCCCAGCCCATCTCACCACACCAAAGGATAATTATTTATCCTCTTGGCTCACCTGGCTTCCACGAGGCCACCGTTTAATACTGGCCAGATGCTAGGAGCAGAGGAGTCGGGGTGAGTTTTTGTGCAAGGGATGTAATACGGCACAGTAGCAATGATTCGAGACAGCAGGACGAAATAACTAAATCCCTATTTAAGTAAACTATAGCAAAACACAGTTTTCTTGCTTGTCTGTACCCTGGGCCAGGCAGAGGCCAGGCTGACCCTGGCACAGTTTTGAGCTGTCCCTGGGATGCTCCGGTTTGCTGTGACAAGTTGTTCTGCCAAGCAAGCAGTGAGGAAGCAAACAGTCAAACCCTCCAGGCAGAGCCAGGCAGGTCCACAGAACCCAACGTTGCCTCCACTCCCTAAATTTTGCCTGCAAAAAAAGGCAGCAGCTAAGACCTTCTGCCTCTTCAGCTGCTCAAACACCACTGAGTTTGTTCTGGAAGAAATTATCATATTCATACACAAAAGCCTTAAACTGTCCCAAAACGACAGTCAGTGTTATTTCATTTAAAGGCTGCTCTAAAGCCACGCACTGGAAATGGCTGGGTTTGGTGTTTAAGCTAATGATTAGGGTGAGTGTCACCAATCTCGGGCAACATAAAGCTGGAAAGTTTGTACAGGCTGATAAAGGGAATTGGAAATTTACCATCAAAAATATGATTCAGAATATTTTCTTTTCCCTTTCTCCTCCTTCTTTTGTCTTTAGCAATTCTCCTCTTCTTACTCACCCGGTCCCGGAGGGTAATTTGGCTCTTCATGGCTTGCGGAGGCTACTTGAAAAGCTTCAATTAGCAAAGAAAGGTTCTGGCCCTGTATTTGCAGCACTTCCATTTCTTGGTTTTGCTGAACCTCTGTCTTCATGGAGATTACATACTTATCTTAATTAGGAAGTGGAAGAGGAAAAGAGGGGCTTTTTAGCCTGCATTATTCAACTTTGATCTGACTCATTCCCTTTCACTTTGGAAGAAAAACATTTCAAAGTCTGCCAGGAGCCTTTGTCTAATGGCATTGACCAGAGGCACTGTCAGTCTTGCTGGAGAAGAGAAAAATGCACCGATATTGGCAGTTTCTCAGACAGTGTAATATGCCCTTCTTAGCAGCTAGCTCTAAAATATTAGACATATTTTTAAATTTAAGGTCATATACTTTTCCTTGGGTAGTTCTCATTTAAGATTCTATAATGCATCTCATCTTATATTTTGGTTAGCTTTTTATCCAGTGAAAGAGAAAGATTTATGGTCTCTTACTTTAGGTTTCAGAGGCAGTTATTAAACACACTTAAATATGATGAATATTTTTAAGAAACCTCAGGCACTTTATCCTCAAAAAGGAGTAGGGACTCTACATTCAACCTTCTTCCCTTCTGGCGTAGCATTGACATGTTGAGTGGATTTATTTACAAGGTGGGCTGAGCTAGGTGGTCCCATCCTAATATTTGTTTAACAAGTGTCACAAACACAACCAGCTTGTGAGGGATTTTTTGGAGAGGGGTTTTCTGCCACATTTTCTGGAAGGTGACGTTTGCATTAGACACAAAAATGTAGTCATGGGGGGTAGCAGTGCATTGCTTGGTACCCCTGGAGATGTCACCTTCTGTAAAGGAAATGCACATAATAGAACAGGTCATCACATCTGCATTGAGTTAAGTTGTACTACATATCTTCACTGTCTCTCTCATTATTTTGGTTTTAAGTGTAAATGGTACGATGGAAACGTACTAGTGGATGTCTCTGGTTTTGGTGCTCACACTCGTGCCTCACTGCTTTAGCTGTCATACCGATGTCCTCCTCTCCAGGCTGTGTAGAGCCTTCAGCAGTCACATTATTATCATCCTCTTTCTGGGCACCAGCAATCAAACATTAATAGACTCATACAAAGTGTTTCAGTTCCGATTACTCCTTTCTTCCTCCTTCTTTGCTAACGGGAGTTGTCAATACAAAGTGCACGCTGAGCTGGGAATTGGGCTCAGCATGGAATTTCACCATGAAGTTACTGTCAGAGAAGGGAAGGTTTGGTGAAGTTTTGGTTCATTTAATCAAAACCAAATACCTGTTTACTGCAAGATGGAAAATCCAGGTTTTGCTAATATGTAAAACATGGACCTTCACCTGAGCTTTAATAATTAAAACAAACAACCAACCACCCCACCCCCCCAGAATACACTCTCCCTTGTCATGTTCTTCTTGTTGAGCAGCTGTGCTGGTTTTGGCTGGGACAGAGTTAACTTTCTCCACAGTAGCTAGTACGGGGCTGTGCTTTGGATTTGTGCTGGAAACAGTGTTGATAACACAGGGATGTTTTCGTTATTGCTGAGCAGTGCTGACACAGAGTCAAGGCCTTTTCTGCCTCTCACCCCACCCCACCAGCGAGCAGGCTGGGGGCACAAGGAGCTGGGAGGGGGCACAAGCCGGGACAGCTGACCCCAACTGACCCAAGGGACATTCCACACCATATGGCGTCATGCTCGGCATAGAAAGCTGGAGGAAGAAGGGGAAAGGGGGGGATGTTCAGAGCAATGGCGTTTGTCTTCCCAAGTCACCGTTAGGCGTGATGGAGCCCTGCTTTCCTGGAGATGGCTGAACACCTGCCTGCCCATGGGAAGGAGTGAATGAACTCTTTGTTTTGCTTCGCTTGCATGCGCGGCTTTTGCTTTCCCTATTAAACTGTCTTTATCTCAACCCACGAGTTTTCTCACTTTTACCCTTCCAATTCTCTCCCCCGTCCCACTGGGGGGGAGTGAGCGAGCGGCTGGGTGGTGCTTAGTTGCCGGCTGGGGTTAAACGACAGCAGCCCAGATAGTTTCTTACTGGGATCTCCCACTACCTTTTTAAAAATAATAATAAAAAAAAAAAAAAGGTGTATGGGATTTTCAAAAGCAGGCAATCCTCCCCAGCAAAAGCTCCCATTCAGTGCTAACAATTCCTTTTGATTTCAGTAGAGGAAGACCTGGGGCGACTCTAAGCATGTGTGAAAGTCTTCACCCTGTCTCCAGGAAAGAAAAGTTTTACAGTTGGCTAAACTTCCTCAGTCCCTCAGTTGTCTTCTTCCTTTCACAGGAGATTCACAAACGTCTCCTCCCTTCAAATGCCAAAGAGATGGTTTTTGGTAAATAACCCAAGCTATAGTGGCAATGATCTCTGTCTGCAGACTTGTCAGATTGTCCTTTGAAAGGACCATGGGAAATGGGGCAGGGGAAGGGAAGTCACTTTGCCACCTCACTGCCCTTCTTCTTAACTACAAGTAAGGCAGCATTAGAAATATAATCACATGTAATAAGCAGATTAGAGTGAGGAAACCAGCTTCCCAGGCTGTTCAAAATGTGGAAGATCTCATAGTGCCAAGCCTAAACTTTCTATTCTGGCAAAAACAGCCCAACAACATCCTTTAGGGACAGGCTAGTACTGATTTCTGATCTAGGGATATTCGAGCAGTTACAGAGGCTGGGAAAGAGGCCACGATCAGCCATCTGAAGGGTTAGCCAAGGATCCTATTTATAGGACTGTTCTGGTGAACCCTGCCTGGTTGGGGCTGAAGGCAGAGCCTGCCCAGAAGGGGCTGTGCAAAAGTCTGACCCCCTGGGACGTTGTCAGAGAGACCTAAGCTGAGCAGTGCCATCTCCCACACCTTCAGTGCCTGCTGAGCGATGCCGTATTACCAGTGCTGCGTCCATGCAGCCATGTATTAATAAAATATCACATGAATACATTCATTCTACCTGTAGAGCTTGATCTGATTTGTCTGACATACTGAGAAACCAGTCAGCTATGTATAATAAAGAGCTTCTATTGGTGCTTCAAAGGACCTGGGTTACATGAATCTATTATCTCTTTCAAAAGTAGTCTGAGATTTGACTGACTTTCTTTTTTTATTATAACAAGACCCAATAAGAGGAGACACAGGGAGAATCCTCAGATTGTGCTGAATTTTAGATTAGCTCCTGTAATGCAGGAAAATTAAACACATTTCTAACAATAGCAGGAGTGATTTTATATTTAGGGAAGGGCAGCAGGGAGTGATTCTAAATGTAGCCCGGCTGAAGATGGACAACTTGGCAATAAATAGATTTCCAAGTTGTAATGAGGAGGAAATAATTGGTAAGGGGAAGTGTTCATCCTTGCAGAGTTGCCTCCAGAAAGCAGAACCTGCGTGTTGGCACACACAGCGCTGTCACACTGGAGCACATCAATGGAGCAGCAGCACCTGGGGAAAGTCCACAGCATATTCAGGAACACGAACTGCACCAAATTTACGGTGGGGTGGAGGAGAAGAGACAAACCCATGATGAAAAAAGAGGATTACTTTCTCCATTTCATTTCCCAACCTAAATATAGCTCAAGGCAGGTTGCTCCCATTTCTGGAAGGACCCTAGAACTCACTCCTGAATTTAACTTCAATGCAACGTTTGAGGGAAGGAGCCCTGCTCACTGCAACGGTGACAGCTGCCGTGTGCTCAGTGTTGCTCCTTGCTCCAAGCATTGAGCAAGTGCCTATTTTTTGTTTTAATGGGATGTTTTTTTCCCCTACTGAATGAGGCACATCCAAGCCAGGTTTATATCTATATTTCAGCTCTGTAATTCAGCTCCTTCCTTCGTATCCCTTCAGGATAAGATGCTCTCCCTCTCCTCTGCCTCCCTAAATGCCTCATTAGCTTCTCATTGTATTTTGCTGTCTTAGCTGGCTTCCAATTTTCTTGAAGTATCATTTTGGTCTCCTCAACTGCTCCAACCCCTCTCTGTGTCACACCTGGCATAGGTAGGGCCAGATCATCAAAGGGATACAAATCAGCATCGTTCCAGTGAAAACGATGAAATTCAGCTGCTTTTTGACAACCTGTGGATGTGACTGAAAGATCTTGCTGGAGCCAAATGAGGTTTTGATATACCTTAGATTGTGCATGCTAGAGTGACTCAGAGCCTGTGGAGGTAGGAATAGCGATTGGGTGGAAATAAAACTTTATTTTTTCTTTGTTTTCTTTGCTTAAGATGAAAGAATGAACCCAAATCCTTTTCAATATTTTTTCCTTTCACATTATAACTCCCCTTCCCATAATGATTTTTCTTCCAAGGTGTCAATAGGGACATCCTTCGCTACAATACAAAATATCAGTCAAGAGGATTCCAGTTAATTGTTTCATGCAAACCCTTATAACCTAAATGAGCCAATCCACTGAATGTTTTTTTTCTTCCCTTTTGCTTTTTCTTATTATGGGTTGGTCAGTACTTAGGGATGGTGTTGATAAGCTAATAGCCGATTAGGACTCTAATCACGTGCCATCTGGAATGAAAAGAAAATGCCAGGGAGAAGTGAAATGCAGATTTAATATTTCTGAAGCAGAAAGCTGCTGCAGTGCTTGCAGTGTGCCTTTTGGAGGTGGCTAAGTGTGCGATGGCAGGGACTGCCAGGCGGGGCTGTCCCGGGGCTAGGGATGGGGACAAGGATGGGGACAGTCCCTTTGGTGCTTTCAGTCGAGGCAGATCTCGCTTCCCCTCCCGATGGGCTCTGGCTGCATCTGCAGGGAAGGCAGAGCTGATTTTGCTGCATGAAACTCTTGCCACTTCTCTTTGAAGTGTTCAGTGAATATAATCTTGTTTTTCCAGACTGTTATCTACTTCTTATAAACTAAGGATTGGCAAACATTTCAACCCTGCTTGGAAAGGTGTGAGAAGAAGATTAATACATCTGTCTTTCAGCACTAAGATGGCTCCTGCCTCACTTTTCCAAGACAGGGTTTGGGTCTTTGTGCTACAAAACACTTCCCGACTTCGTGAGTGACTGTAACCCGTGAGCATCTGAAAGTCTGACCTCCACCAGCTCATCACAGGCTTCCTCTGGGCCAACTTGAATGGTCAGGATCCAAGCGCCATGGCTTGAATGCAATAAGCACACCCCATCCTCTTTCCCGTTGCTTGCGGTGACTGTGGTGGAAGCAGGCATCTCAGATGCACAGCCTAAATCCACAAAGTAACTTCTCCCCAGCAAGGCTCTGCTGTCAATGACCTGGGGTTTGACAGAAAAACTCTACTATTACGGTGTGTAACCCCAGGTCAGAAAGACAGCATGACAAAAAAAAAGACATTGTCTGGACAAAGTCCCGTGAGCTCCTTTCTCAGAGCACAGAGCAAACCACAGCTCAGTAATTTGGCTCCCTTGGGAGAAAAGCTGCAGCCTCCTGCCCTCCCAGAGGAATGTGCCCAGCTAAAACACTCAGACCAGGTGGTCCCTACCTCTAAGAGGAGAGAAAGCTGCTCTGGGGTCAGGACAGAGTGCTACAAGGCAGGAACCTTGCCCTTGGACCTGTTTACAAGGTGGAGATGATCTCTACTTTTTCATGGTCTGTGACACTGTAAAAATGGCTGTGAATTAAAAAAAATCTGCCTTTTTGTTTTGTCAGCATGTGTTTAAGGAAAGATCTACAAGGTGGTGGCAGCAGCCAGGTGTCTGAGGTGGGGCACTGTAGGTGGGAGGGCTGGAGAGGCACCAACTGCAGCTGGAGCCCGGTGATAGTGGAGCCCCATTTGGGGAGCTGCTGTTGATGGGAGCCATCAGTGACCAGAGGTTTGATCAGGGAGATCAGCATCGGTCCTCCAAATAGAGGGAGGAACAGGCACAAAGGAGCCATCGTGAGCTGCCTGCCTGCAACAGATAACTGTTCTGCTAGATTGCTCTGCGTGACCAGACAAGGCTTAAAGGATAAGCGTAGAGGCTTTGTACTCAGGTAACTTAATGCACATTCAGAAACAGAGAAAGCAGGGATCTCAGCCGGTGACTTTTTCCAACCTCTCAAAGCAGGCAGGTTTTCTCTTCCTTGCATTTTAACGGGTGAAAGAGGGAATCTGTGCTGCCTTTTTTTTTTTTTTTTTTTTTTTTTGGTGGGACTTTTTGTATTTTCCACTCAAATAAGTATTTGGTATTTGGACAGCTTACCCAAGCAACTCTGCTGCATACTTCCTCTGCCCTCTCCCACCCAGAAGATCTCAGCATCTCACAGCCTGAAGGGTGGATGGAGAAAAACTGTCCTTTTCATTTTACAGGGAACTGAGGGACAGAGAAGCAAAGTGATTGATCAAGATTAATCTGTGGCAAAGCAGAGTCCCCAGCCCCGAATCCTACCTTGTGGGTTATTCTTGCTCTGTCTTTAATAAGAACAGATTTGGACCTAGAAATCAGGCTACATTCATGCTTAGTGCAGCATGAAATCCTCCAGTCCATAATACATCTCTGGAGATTTGGGTTGCTTGTATGCAAGATCTGGCTTTCAGCTCTGGCTCCTGATTTTAATTTCCTATCGTATACAGGTGCTTGGCTCGGGAGCCTGCATTGCTGCTGGTCCTGAATGCTAATTCCAACCAAGCCGCACAAAAGAGCTATTGTAAATGTGATAAGGAAGCACTGGGAGCTAGTGTCAGAGTCACAGCTGATTGTAAACTGATACTGCTCCCTTGTTTAAGTGGAAAATTAGCTGGAAAAAAATCATTAAAATATGGTAGACATTTTCTTCAGGCTTTTCTGAGGGCTGCTGTTTCTTGATGCATTCAAATAAGGTCGGTATTCCCTATGCCCTTGTAATACAGAGCAACTGTCTGTCAGAAAGTACATGACTATCTGCTACCTATTCTCTCTTCTATTGTAATTAAGGCACCAGGAACGTTTATGGGATTTGGGCCCTTGCATTTAATGAGTGTTGGACTTGTGCCTCCATTTTAATCAAGTGTGGGATTACTAAGTTGTTATTATTAGTGTAGGACTTTGGATGCACATGGCTGCTTACAGAGTTAATGAAGATGGATTCCTTACCCAGAATAGATTACAAGCCCAGGTCCTGCAGCCACTGATTCTGAGGTGTTCTTAGTGAGTAAATCATTGCAGAAAATCATGAGCTGCTGCAAGGTGACAGAAATCTGAAGAACAGCAAGAACTGCCCCTGCTGAGGACGCCCTTGTGGTGGGAAATGAGTAGGAAACCAGTGAGATTTTCTTGCTTTGGATTAAAGTTGGGCTGGAGTCTAGAAGACAAAAGGTAGCAAGAGATGAGTCTCGGGGAGCAGCAATCATTTTGAACTCTGATGAGCAAATTTGTTGCAGAATACCGAGGTCTTGACACTTTGACGTTCGCGCTCCCCATCCATCACACCCACCAGCGTGTCTGTGTCTGTATCCTGAGACACAAGCTCAGTCCCTTGTTTGTCACAGTCTTTCTTCTTGTGTCCCTTCTGCCCTTCATCTGCCCTAAGGCATATAATGTATGGATCTGTACCTCCATGTGTCTCCAACAGCAAAATAAAGATAGTGCTCGTTCTTGCTTGCTTAGTCAGTTTTCAGGCAAACCACATCTATTATGTATCTGTGCATCTTTTTACACCGTGGTGCATGATGTCAGTTAGGGGCTCTTGGATTCGAAATAATACAAATACTAACCGAGTGAGAAACATATGGGAAAATAGGACAATGTGAAGGGCAGGGATAAAACCCATGAGGTCATGGATTTCAGGCCATGGCTGGCCTGATCAAGTGTTGGCAATAGTCCTGCTTCAAGCTGGAGGCTGGATTAGAGACTTCCAGAAGCCCTTTTCAGCCAACACTGCTATAATTTGGTGATTACTAATAAAGTAAGCACACTCTGAATTTCACTAGTTTTAAAACAGAGCAGTTAGTTAGGTGAATAAACCTATGTCTCCTGAGATTCATGTCTGAATTGCATTGGAAGAAATACCCTTGGTGTTTAATTTGCTGTAAGGCAGCTCTGCAGCCTGACACCTGAAGATACTGTTTAAACAGTCTGAAAAGACTGGATGGATGGATGGATGGATGGATGGATGGATGGATGGATGGATGGATGCGCCAGAAAGCTCACAAGGGACAAGCTCATAGATGGAGGTTAGACAGCCTCCTCTTTTAATTTAAAAATTAAGTCTAGGATTCTGAGTTAACAGAAGAGGTCGCAACATTGCATTTTAAGCTGAAAAACCAGGATTTAAGACACCTGAGACTTTTTCAGACTCCTTTGGTCAGCTGTAATGCTGCGGATGCTGTGTCAATCCCAGCCGCCAGTTCCTGCAGAGCTGAAATGTCAGTGCATTGGTAGCATTTGGGCATTTTAGGGCTAGATATTATCAAGGTAATTTTTTTGTCTGTCAGAAGTTTTTCTTTTCTACCCACAGGGAATGAATTTTGGCTTTTGACTCAGTTCCTTGGGATTCTCACTGAGACCAGATCTGTCAGCTGTAATGCCGCAAAAGGACTTGAATGCAATCACTCTTGGTGTGGCAAAATAACGGTATGCTCATTATCATAGTCTGAAATCACACCATATTGTGATTCTCAGGACAGTAAAAGTATCTCCCCTAGCTGTCTGGCTGAATTATATTATTCGTGTCCAGATGCTATCATACTGGATCGGATTGTGCTGTTGCAAAAAAGCACTGAATAAAACCTCCCAAGCGACTGCTTACTGCCCACAGACTATCTCCTACTGCCATACTCAGTGCTTATCACCCTGTAAAAGGGAATAGCATTGACTTTTCCCATGATCCTGACACCTGACAAAACTGCATTCATTTTTGCATTATTTGCCTTGTCTTATGTTGCGTAGGGAGGAAAAGGGAAGGACTGAGGGGACAGCCCTGATTTGTTTCCATAATCCTAGCCTCCACATGGGCATGGACTGGTCCAGGGTGCCAGCTAATATGATCACATTAGATTGACTTAATGAGAGAAGCTTAAGCAAATACATTTCACCATCCGAAGGGATAAAAGCATGTATAAGGTTTTCTACTCCGCTCATCTGGTGAGCTTAAACTTGTCATGCCATAACTTGGTTTTGTTTGATTATGTGCTTATGTGATTTGGCAGAAAAACTGAAAAGGGAGAGTGTAGTACTTGCGTATGTAGTACGGGACTATGCAGTTTAGATAACAGTGCTGTCTCTATTTTGATAAGAACAGACACCACCAGGTCATCAGCAGTCAGCTAGCTTTGTGTCTGCCCTTCTGCTGTTCAGCTGCAGGTTTCCCCTGCAGAGCCCTCAGGCTGCCCAGGGAGGCTGTGAAGTCTCCATCCTTGGAGACATTCAAAAATTGATTGCAAAAGGGCCTGAGCAACCTGGTTTGACTTCAAAGCTAGGTCTAATGTTGTAGTCCCCCCTGCCCGGGGAGGGGGGTTGGAGCAGGAGGCGCCCAGAGGTTTCCTCCAGCTTCAGCGACTCTGCGTGGTGTCGCATGAGGGAAATGAGCTGTGTTTTCCTCGGGAAAAACACTCATTTCAGCATTTCAGTGGTTACACAGACAGGGCCCATATAAATTACAATGTCAGGAAAAGTTACCAAAGCATGAAATTCCTTCTTCACCCTGAGTATATTGGAACTGATTCATTTTCAGCAGAAATGTGCTCATGCTTGGCACTAAATCCTTTCACTTCTCTTTCAATTCACGCTGAACACCCACATGCAAAAGTTGGGTTTTTTCCAATTTTTTTTTGTATGTGAGTTTCTGTGCAGCTTTGTAGTAATGGAGGAACCTGGTAGTTACAATGAGTTATTGCAGTAAACACCCTCACAAAAGAGAGTGATGAAATACCCTTTAACTTTCCATCTTGCAAATCTGTCATCATACTGTGAGCAAACATGGTAGGCTATGTGCAGTCAAATCCTTATTTTCACATATAAAGTGGATTCTGCTTTCAAGCAAATGCTGGTGTATATAAATCTGGAGATGGGCTGTCCCTTTGACAACTTCACACTCCAGGATTTTCCCACGCTGAACTGTGTGTGACTCCGTATTTTTCTGGCTTTAACCTAAACTTCCAAAACTGATGAGAGTTTTCTGCATAAATGTATTTATATTAGCTGGTAGTAGCACCCACCCTCCCTAATGCGTCACTAATTTAATTAGAATTCCAGTTTTTTAAAAAATGTTGGAAGAACCTGATATGAAGAAGACCCAATATATCATCTTTCACTTCTGCTTTATCCTCATGTTGTTCTGTTTCCAAGCAAAGAAGGCTACATCTCTTTGATCATCTGCACTATATCTTATTCTTACCGCAGGATATAATGCTTGCTAGAAGCTGATTCATGCCGAATGACCAGCTGTTCTTACACGCCTTTGAGAAAACAAAATGGTTTGATTACAGCTCCCAAGTCACAAAAACTAGGAAGGAAAAAAAAGAGATTAGGAATACAGAGCGTGCCAGAAATGGCCCTTTTCCCCAGCCACTGGTTTATGAGGACTGGGCTTTTCTTGTTGGGATGAAACTTGGCAGCGCCGAGGAGGGCAGCATCATCCTTTTACTGAGGTGTTTCAAGAACTGCACATCTTGGAGACATGGGCAAAGCTCCCAGGGACAACCTGGTGTCTTGAATGCTCCTGTAAAATTACAGTCTATATAGCTGCAGAGGGGGTGGCAACGGAGTTAAGGAAATGCTAACTCATTTCAAATGCAAATACCAAGGCAACAGTTTGCATTAAAAATTAGAAGCTCTG
>NW_008825076.1:9114104-9138928 GCF_000699105.1 Pygoscelis adeliae
CTGTCTTGTTTCAGGCAAGGCGTCCAAATGTGGGCAGGCTGCTATTTCCAGAAGTCTGGGCTGGAAAGGGAGAAGTTGTCTGGAAAGGGTCTCCAATCATTTCCGTGGGAGCAGTGACCTGGGAGAGCTCTGACCTCCCATGAGAGACCTTTGCGGGGAGGAGAGCCTGGGAGGACGGGGGGGCCAAAGAAGGATTGCAACAGCAGAAGTGGACAGAGGATGGTCCCGGTTTATGGAGACAGTAAGAGTATGATTTGAGAACTGGCTACAGACTTGCTGAAAAGCAGTAGCAGAAGAGGAGATGTCTGGCAATGCCGGAAGGCTGTGGGTTGAAAAACAGCAGGACAAGTACCAGGGATGGGCCAGGATTCATGTTGCTTTTGAAGAGGAAGGTTCAAGGGTCTTGTCTCAGCCTGTGACCTGATACTTCTCCCTCACGTGCTGTAAAATCTCTTCTGCTTTCAATTTTTTTTCAACAGGATTTCAGGTTAAAAAGAAAAATAAACACAGCTTTCAAATGAAACAGTAGCTGATGTTATCTCAACAGTTTCAGCCATCACTTGCCAAGTTCTGCTCTGGCATAAGCAGGTCTCTTCCATCTGGTGTGTATTTCCAGCTCTCTAAATTGAAGTTCTGTCCATGTGATCCATTTTCTGTAACAGAAAACTTCGTGGGCCATTTCTAGCAGCTCCCTCTGTCTCTCTGTCCCTCTGTTTCTTGGCTGTGCAGGAGATAATGAGTTTTCTCCTGCCAGCACGGGCCATCGGTGTAGGCTGCTGCATAGCGGCTGCACTGAGCACATGGGCTGGGGCCCCACAGGAGGTCCCCGGGTGCCACTTTAAAAAATACAACCCCAAGCATCTCCAGCACACGAAGAAACTACAAGATGCAAGATGCTTGGTTCCTCCAAGACACCGTGCTCAGATCTGGAGGATGGGATTTAAACCTTTCAAAAATGCTACCCGACTTCTGTTTCTTTTAGTTTTGTACCTTGGCCACCATTACCATTAATAATAGCTGTAACTGTTGCTATTGCGTACGTTTTTACCCACACACATTTCTTTACAGAAAGGCAGATTTTCACAGAACTCTCCTTTAAAAAGAAATTTTCTATTGAAGAAAGACCGGAGGCACTGGGTAACATTTTCTTTAAATTGTCCAATTAAAAACAAAGTGTCCAAGAGCTAATAACCAAAGCAGATGTTAGCTCAAAATCTAAACCAATTATTTTTAAAATCTGCTCTTGATGGACTTATGCTAATGCACTATTTTATTATCATGAGAAATTGTAGCTTGTGCTGTGGTTTAACAGTGTAATTACAGAGATAACACTTGTTTTGTGTGCCCACGATAAGCGCAGACTTTTAATTCACCCAGCAAATAGTAGCATGACAGAGATCAGGGCTCTGCATCTGCAGCTCTACAGAGGACACAAATCTGGAGCTCTCAACATCTGAAGAAGCTATCAGAGTTTCTCTATGTCTTGTCTATATGGGGAACTAGTGAGAGTGTCTCCAGCAAAGCATTTCTTTCAGCGGTTGTCCCTGTGCAGACCCCAAGGAAAGCTTGTTTGACTGTGCATACAGCTGGTGGTGGGGGGTACTAGGACTAACAGATATTTAGGATATTTATTTCCTTTCTATGCCCCCCTTTCCCTGTCCAGAGACGGAGATACACTGGAGATGGTATCCTTCAGAGGTGAAGAGCAGGCTGTGATGCTGTTCTGTTGGCTTTTGATCTCTGAACAGGGAACTCATTAAATGCTTTTAAAAATCCTTGCAAAAAAAGCAGCTTCTTGTAACAACCCCCAGCCAAGGGGAAAATCTCTGTGCCTGGGAGGGAGAGGTCACGAGTCAGTTTGGAGCTTTCTTCGCAAGCCCTCTGGCTGTCTGCCCACCTGTCCGTGAAAAACAAAGCTCGTTTTTTTTTCTTCTATTTTGCCAACATTACTAGAGATACCTTAGCCAAAGGCAAGAGAACAGAACCTCTTTTTTCCTCTGTAGAAACTGCTCTTTTTGGGTTCTTTTTTTGGCTTAGCACAAATAACACCTTGCGCAAAAATGAAAACTAGAGTGCAAGGACTTACAAGAATTTCCAGAAACCTGATACTAATCTCATCAGCCACCACATCTATGAGATGCCTGGAAATTTCTCTGACTGCATGTTAATACAACGTCCATAACCAGAAAGGTTTTAAGGCTTTTTCCAAAACCATGGGAGCAGGAGTCTGTGCATTGCCTTCAGTAGACTCTGGTATCTACATCAGATGCCTTCACTGTAGGAGCCCACATACTACGTTTATGCTCAGTCATGGTCACTAGATCACCAGTCCATGCGGTGCCCTTCATATAGTGCTGTCTACGAAGGATGTACCTGGTTTACTTAGTGGGATCATGGGATCATAGAATCATAGAATTCCAGTGTTTCACCACATTCATCATAAAAAAAAATTTCTTCCTTATATCTAGTCTAAATCTACCCTCTTTTAGTTTAAAACCATTATGTGTTTTAAACATAAGCAGTGCTTAGGAGCATCTTGCTGTCCCACAAGCCACATGCGGCACTGGAGAGAGTGTCCCTGGGCAAACACCAGCTGTGTGGCTCCTGGGAAGGATGCTGGGCATCCCACATGACGTGGATTAGAGGAACAGATCTGGGCAGGGGTAATGGGGGACCTCATCAGCTCCTATAAATGTGAGCAGCTCCAATGGTGGTGCACCCATTGGCCAGCTGAGAACCACGTTAAGACAAAACCAGTGATCTGAACACCTTGTCCAAAGGGCTGAACAGGACAAAGAAATCACTGCATGCCATATGGAATAAGTCTTTCTTCAGATTACAGAGGCAAGTTCTGCTGCTCTTGTTGCCCTCCTGCCTACATCAGCTGCCCTGCCTTTCTGCTCCGGAGCAGCCGGAGAAAATTGCCAGGCTATAATCATGATATTTTTCAAGTGACTCTGACCGTTAAATAAATGTGAAGGTCATGGGGCTGTTTTCTCAGCTCTTTTTTCTAAAACCCATTTTTATACAGATCGATATCTGTGAAGATTGAAGGAGAAAACAGACTTTGGGAAGCAAACCTTATCTGCTTGGAAGCAGGGCAAGAACATGACGCTCCCCAGCAGTGTTTTATGAAGCAGCAGGATTTATCATCACGGGCCAAGGTTGGCTTCTCTTTCATTCTTCAGCTGCCTCCTTCCTTTCAGTGTCTCTCATTTCTTCCCAGTACAGCAAGAGGGTGAGTGGCGAGTAAAGCTCAGCACCTGGCACATCCATTCCCCTACATTTCAAAGGAATTTTCTCCTTGCACAGTGCAGGACTGAGCTTTCATCCCATCACCTGGAACAGGCGGTTTCTGGTTACTGGAAATCTTGGAAATGTAAGGAATGGGAAAGGCTTTTGCTTTCTTTTTTTCTTCCCCACCCCCTCCTCATTTACCTGGTATGATTGAGGTGCAGTTTTGAGATTCAGCCAGTTTGACCAAAATTCCCATTTTGCAGGCAATGTGGTGAAGGGCCTATTTAAGATTTACTCTTCAAAAATAAGAGTGGCAGATAAAATTCCCAAATGCTGCTGAACTTTGTGTTAGCTCTCCAGTGCTTGGCTTTTTTTCTTCCCTTCTCCAAGATAAGCCTGAGCTGCTGGGCAGCAGTAGGAGCCTTCCCCACGTCCCTGTGTGTCCATGTGCCTCGGTGTGAGTGCACAGGGTGCTCTGCTGTCGGAGGAGGCAGTCTGAGATGCAGTAGGGAAATGGGATTGCTGAAGAGCTCATATTTCTGCAGAACCAGTGGTATTTACTCCCACCTTTGCAAAACTCCAACCCGTTAAAACAGCTTATGTTGCATTTTGGATAAAACCACCTTGCTCACTTTGTACCCTAGAAACCTGCAGAAATTTGACTTGCAAAAAACCCACCCCTGTTCTTCTCTCAGCCATCCCATTTCTGTATCAAACACCCTATCAATACCCATCACACAGCATCTCCCTCAAAGACCAGCTTCGGCCTCCCAACCCTCTCTCCATTAGGAAGAGACAGAGTAAATCAGCTCTCGAGCGGGTCCCCAAGGCTTCCGTGCTGTAGTGGAAGATGAATTGCACCATTACCTTTTATGACTAATGCAGAGTAATCATACTAAGACTTTACAAAGTGCCATACATCTTCAAAGTGCTGTATGTCCATTAGCTAAATAGCGCTGCTCAACACAGGAAAGCAAGCAATAATGCAAGATGGGGAAAAACAGTACACATTATCCTCACTCTGAAATACAACTGGATCTATGTGGCAGCTTAATTCCTTTTTCACAGGACAGCGTCACAAGTCTTTGGATACAGATGAGATGAGCACAACCCCCGTAATCTGCAGGACACAATGCAAGCGAGAGAAGGCAGGACCAGATTACCACCACTGCACTAATAAATATCCCAAATTAACCAAATGATGCACTATCGACTCTGGAAATAAAGCTCCTGCACCCTCTGCTGGGGAGAGGGTTGTGGATGCACAGCCTGGCACGCCAACGCTGTCCTGGTCAGACACTGCCCTTTCACAGGAGATTTAAAAAGTGCTTATTTTACCAGGGAAATACCAGCAGGGCTGTGGCTGAGGAGCCCTCGCAGGGTCAGAGGGGTCCATGTGCTCAAAGAGGCACCGTAGGTTGGATGGGAGGAACTGGGAGCATCCTGCTTCACGTCTCCTTTATTTCTCCCTTATTTTGAGGACAGAGAACCCAGATTTTTTTCCCTTACTTCCTTTCCTTGAACCTCCCCACTCAAGCCCAAGCGAGGACCAGTGCAAATGGGACATCTGACATTTCAGTGTAGTGATGGGCAGCGTGGATGCGGTGGCAGTGACAGACACGTGTGCACCCAGGTCTGCTGCTCCCGAGGGATCCACACACCGACTCAGACCTCTGCAGACACTCAGCTTTGCCATGTGCCACCAGCAGACGAACGGGTTGGAGCAGGAGAAGGCCTGTTGTGCAGGTGGTCCTCACATCACCCCTGACTCATGCCAGGAGCCCTTTGTCCTTCAATTTAGAAACAGCCAACTTCTTTAAAGACCTAATATTTTATTTCCTGACACTAGAAAAATTTGTTATTTTATATAAGAATGAAAATCAGGACAGACCTGAGCCTAACCCAGACCTGAGTCCCTGCTCTGGTACCCCCTCCCTGGACTGGTGCACCCCCCAGTTCACTGATGGACCCACAGCTGTACCTACAGGAGCTGCAGCATGATCAGGGGCATCGAGGCACTCACAGCAAAACCAGGTGTGAAACTCAGCTGGGGGAGAGGAGAAAGGATCTGCCCCTACCCCAGCCTTTCCCGCCATGCTGAACTAGAAAGCCTGCAGACCCCAGATGAGAAGGAAGCTTTGAATAATATATTCGATGCTATCAATAAATCATGGAATAAAACCAGAATGTTTTTCTTCTCCTACCACCCTCAGCTTGAAGGGCAAGAGGCCAGGAGGCATTAATACTCGAGTCTTCGGTAGTTGCCCACCCAGCAGCTTTGCACACTTCACAGAACGCCCCATTTGTTACAAGAATACATGTTTTGCCCCATTTAGGAAACCAGTTTCACTGAATCCTTTTGTTTTTGCCACCAATGCTGTTTCCACTCTATAAACAACAAGGGTGAGTCATCCTAAGGGAGACCTCCTAAAACCCGGCAAGACGCCAGACTTTGCCTGTGTTCTTCCCTTACTCAGGAGAAATGAAATCCAGACACTTTGCATTGCTGAGCTGGGGTTGTGGGCACAGCCTGTGTGTGTGCTCTATTCTGGGAGCAATCTCCTGCTTCTCCCCAGAAAAAACAGCTCTGAGGTGGCCGGTCGTAAGGGATGCTTCCCTGGGAGTCCCCAGAAACTCCACTGTGTTTGTCCAATTGTTGCTTAACTATAATTACGGAGCAGGTAGGTGGCTTTCTGGATTCTAAAAGACCCAGAAGTTCAGCTGGAAAAGGGAGCAAGTTAGTCTGCTCCCATTTAGGTGATGCTCTGCAGCAGCAGGCAGGTTTCCAGCACGGTGCTCGGCAGCGTGTTCGCTCTGCCATCTAGGGTCCAGGCTCTGTGGCTGGCTGCACGCCTCCAGCAAGCCTGCCTTCCTCGCGAAGAGGAGCTCTGACTTTTCTGCAGGATGGACTGGAGAGGAAATTTCAGCTTTGAGCCCCTCCGGAGGGAGTTCATGCAATGCATGCAATACATATGCACACCCATGTGCTGCTCAGGGATGAGTTAATGAATCACAGAATCATACAATCATACAATCATTAAGGTTGGAAGAGACCTCTAAGATCATCGAGTCCAACCATCAACCCAACAACACCATGCCCACTAAACCATGTCCCTAAGCGCCTCATCTACACGTCTTTTAAATACCTCCAGGGATGGGGACTCAACCACTTCCCTGGGCAGCCTGTTCCAATGGTTAACCACTCTTTCAGTAAAGAAATTTTTCCTCACATCCAATCTAAACCTCCCCTGGTGCAACTTGAGGCCGTTTCCTCTCGTCCTGTCGCTTGTTACTTGGGAGAAGAGACCGACCCCCACCTCACTACAGCCTCCTTTCAGGTGGTTGTAGAGAGCGATGAGGTCTCCCCTCAGCCTCCTTTTCTCCAGGCTAAACAACCCCAGCTCCCTCAGCTGCTCCTCATAAGACTTGTTCTCCAGACCCCTCACCAGCCTCGTTGCCCTTCTCTGGACACGCTCCAGCACCTCGACGTCCTTCTTGTAGTGAGGGGCCCAAAACTGAACACAGTATTCGAGGTGCGGCCTCACCAGGGCTGAGTACAGGGGCACGATCACTTCCCTACTCCTGCTGGCCACACTAGTTCTGATACAGGCCAGGATGAAGGTGGTTTTGAAGCGGTGCCACTGCCTGGATCTTTGGGAGAGGGAGATCTGGAGGTATCACCACCTCCTTTGGTCATATCACTACTGAGCAGGAGCTGTTTTGTCTGAGATTACTTTTTTATTTACTATTTCAAACCCTTTCCACCCAAGGAAAATGTACCTCCATGTGTTTGCTCCAGTGAAGCTCTGTTTGTGCATAGCAGGGAGCTGGGATTACGTGGTGCCCCAGCTCTCCCAGTTAATCTATCATGCCTCAGTGCGTGCTGCCGTTTGGTTTAACCATTTAATTAAAACTGTCTTAATTGATTTATATTCCCTGTCTCCTACTTGCTCTGGTTTGAGTAAAAGCTTCAGCTGAGTCAGGAAAAGGCAAGGTATAAAATCACATTTTAGCATTTTTCTTCTAAAGAAGAAATCAGGACCCGAAAAGACACAGGAACCGTGTTTGTATCTTAGTGCAGAGAACCAGCCCCAAACCTACAGACTGCTTTGTGATTAAAAAGGAATTGAGCATAAAGCTACAAAAATTAAAGAAATGCCAGAGCAACAAAACCCTCACATCAGTGCTGACCAGTCGCAGACGGAGAAAAAGAAACAGCAAGGATTTCTACTCATTTTTGCTACTAGAATGTTGGAGTGATAAATTGTGTCAGTGCATCTAAAACATTTATTTAATAAATCATCAGGAAATGTGTAATTGGTAGGTCTGGTCATGGGGCAGTACCTGGGACTGACTCAGTTGAAGCTGAGAAATCTCTGAAAGCCAAAGGGGAAAGAGGAGCTTGGGGGCATTTGTTTGTTCAATGGTTTAAAGAGTAATCTTACTGGCTTTTCAGTTGTATCCAAAAATCTCCTCCCTCCATCTCTGACTTGCCTCCTGTTGACAGTCCTTCAGGGGCAAGGAGATAAAAAATTTGCTCATGAGTCTTGTGTGAAAAATCTAATGTTCTGTTATTCACCAAATTCCTTATCCATGCCAAATTGCATAATCTTTGAAAGTGTCCCATGCCCTCTTCCTCTTCCTTCCACTTCATTTTATGTCTGTCTTTCTGTTTAGCTATGTATTATTCACTTCCTTACATGAAAAGAGAGTGACCACCTTGCTGAAAAAGGTTTCTCTTTCCAGAACGATAACTTTATGCTCAAAACCACCGTTAGGTTACTATGGATGGAAACAGGAGAGAGCTGCCAAGAACATAACAAGGGTAAATGATACCCCAGAGCAGTGCTGGAGTAGCGTTAAATGGATCGGAGAGATTTCATTCACGGGTCCGCCACTGAGTTATTGCACAGTTTCGGAAAGGAAAAAGGTTTCTGCCCACCCAGGGCTAGAAACCCAAATGCTGGAGTCAGGTGTTATTGGGATCAGAAGCTGGAGTTGGCTTTTTTTCACCTTGGACTGAGAAGCTCCAGGAGTCTTAAATTGGGTGCTCAAAAGTAGGACTGAGATTTTACAACCCAAGTCTTCCTCTTGTAACAACTCCTGCTTACCCCTCCAGTGAATAAAGAAGAAATGTTTCTTTAATTTTCAAGGATAGTGTATAGTTTAATTAGCGAGCAAGGCACAGAAATACCCAGACTGGGATTCTGCTTAGGAACAGAGCTTGGCAGAGTTTTTGGCAATGCGTTCATCCTGCAGAAGTTCGTGCCCTGTCACTGCGTATACATCTTCAGTCCCAAATAACTGTGCTCACTCGGGAAAACAACTTTTACTTAACTTCTTGAAACAGCTGCTTTTGCCCGGTTGGAGTCAGCGGGCTGTAAACTCGCATGGGAGTGTCCCCGAGTTACCGCAATGTTGTTTTGTTATTGTGGCTCCTCAGGACCCAGTTCCTGGCATCCTGATAGACCATGCGGTAAAAAGCACAGAGGGTAAAATATTTCTGCCCAGAGAATTTGAATAAAAATCATTTTCCCTTGAGGAGCTTTAGCTGTGAGAAGACCAGGTAGACGGGTTCCTATGATAGCCGGGGCAATTGCAATCCTAAGGAATTTGGATGGTTTGTATTCATATGAATTTCTTCTAAGGCTCCAGCATTTACTTCTGCTCCACAAAAAGGGACATTTATCACTGCAAGGAAAAGGTTTCTCTTGATTTTTCTTCTGGACCAGGCTATCAGGGCAGTCGAGGCCAATTGCCAAGAAAAAGCAATGCCTCCTCCTGCGTGGTCTCCCCTGTTGGCTTGGTGAACGTGTGAGCAAGGACTCCAGGTCTGCTGGGCAGCTCAGCTCCGCACTGCACAGCAGGTACCACGCCTGGCTCCCCCAGCATCCCTGTTTGGGTGGCGGGGGCATCTGCAGGACGGCGTTTGGATGCAGCACACACCAACCCACGAGCCTGTTCAGGTGACAGGGGAATGTGATTTAGCAAGCTGAGAATTTTCCTGCTTATCTCACTGGTGTGAAACATAATGAGATAAAATATAACGATGCTATTTAAGTACACCTTAATGTGCTGTATCCATTGGGAAATGCTCGCACCTGGCCTTCTTTGATAGCTTTGGGGAGGACGGGAGCTGCTGAAGGCTTCCAGCCAAGTCATCTGGTACAACCAGGGGGTTGCTGTGCCTGAAGCAAACGGTTTATTCTGCCAAGTCTCTTTCACTGCCTTGTCCAAATGACTGGCAGGCTTTTTAAATTCCAGGCACTGGTTCATCTAGATTCTTGTACTTCATCTTTCTGGAAAAAAATATCAGTGTGGAGGGAGGGATTTTACTTTTTCCTTTTCTCTTGCAAAATGCAACTGCTGTTTCATCAGCAAACCTCGCTATGGAAGATACTGTCAGTCCATCCGCTTCGCTCCTGAAGAGCTCTCCAAAAGCCAGCATGAGCTTTCTTAATTTAGGACTGATGCCTGGTAAGCAAGATAACTCGTGGGACAGACAAAGGTCCCTTTCCAGTGCCATTCCTTGGCTCTGAGCCCACATCGATGACACCAGCCTCAATTTTTAGCACAGTGATAAGGAGCTGGCGTGGGGGGTGAAGAGCTTCGGTAACCATCCTTTTATCTGTCAGGATGGAGCTGATGTCTGACCTTAAAAAAATCAATATTATTAAAGGACTCTGAAGGGACAGTGTACTTGTAACTGAGGGCACCTGAGATTTCTGAGCTTGATTTTATACATCATAAAGAAAACTGTTGTCTAACGTTAGAAATAAGAAAGGGAGGTGTGAAGATTTAATGCCAGGAAGGGTCAGGCCCTCAGTCACCATCTCGCTCCTCTTCATCAGCCATTAAATCCCAAAGCTTTGGTCCAAAGCACCAAGAAATCACTAGAAATAAACAAAGTGAACAGAAGTGCAAAGAAAAATAAATATGTATTTCATCTCATGAAGATTAAATCTCTGGTGTTTTTACTGAATGCAAATTTTCCATTCTGATGCTTCGAGGCTTAAATTAATGATTGTGATTATTTAATTTTCCTTCATTTCCCTTCCGATTGCAACCGTCACTGTTGTTTTTAATATCACACATATACAGTTTTGCAGCTGCCACAGTCATTCACGTGAAGGTACACGCTGTATCACGCTCAACGATTCGGTGTAGAAGTCTGGGCTACGTTGCTCTTCCGCGGTGCTAATGTAAAACCATCTGTGACTGTGTCGTTCGGCTTCTAGCTATTCCCTTAGAAAACTACAGGTCATTCCCTTGGCATCTGTCCCTATAAAATGTACATTGCACAAAGTCATGATTGAAATGTACAGAGGAAATTACACATTCACCAAAAGAAAAGGAAAAAAAAGTCCGACTGCTATTTTACAAGAGAAAGTGTGTACCATTCAATACATACAAAATGTTTTAAAATTGTACATAAGTACCAAAGGCATTATGAGAGATTCTTTGGAGATGAAACGAAAGTGCAAAAAAGCCAAGGCAACAGAGCAAATGAAAGGAAGCAAAGCAGCAGCTGTCTTTGCTTTCTAAAGGACAACCAAACTTTCATGCTCATCTGAGCCTCAGATTTTTACGAGCGGGAGGCGAGGGTGTGCAGCACCTGCACTCGCGCCAAGCGAGAACGGCCTGTCCCAGTGTGAAATTCACCTCTTAGCTCACTGTCGGGACAAAGGCATGAACCATTTTTAGCCTAGTTAAGGCCAAATGAGCCAGATCCTGCTATAAACTGTGATAGCGTCAAGGTATCTCAGGGAAACGGTGACATACTCCAGCAATGGATGTAGCCTTTGCTTAGAAACACATTTGGGACTGAAGTGACTCTTACAACTGATAACTTTGGACCTAGAGATGAATTTCAGGCCAATGCAAAAATCTGATCACTATTTTTTCAATGGCATCCAGCAGTATTTAAGTGGAAAAGTTAGCTCTTCGTGCCTTTGTTTGATTTAGATTAAACACTGAAGGATAAGTTCTACCCAATATAGATCTTATATCTGCGAATATATGGGCAAAATTAAATCCTAGAGGATGATTAATTTGATGAGGTTGGTGAAATCTCCGTATAGGCAAAATTGGAGTCTGGGGGCTGACCTGCTTGGAAAATCAGATTTATTGATTATAACTTTGCCATTTCTTTCATCAGTCTAAGATCAAAAATGGGTTTTTGATTACTCTTTTCTTAAGTAGCGCTTAACTAGGGGCTTTTTTAAATATGTAGGCAAAGGTAAGAGCAGGACCCACAGGGCAGCAGGATCTCTCCCTGGGCAGCAGCCCGCGCTGAAGGGGGACGCAATGCCGGGTTTGCAGATCATGGCACTGCCCATCAGCCAGCACCACTGCCATCACAGCACATAAAGCCTTTAGCCCTTGGCTCTCTGCTGGCATAGGACAACTGTTTGGCCACACATCTAGGAGCGGGCTTTTTGGTTTGGACTTGGAATTGGCACTGGCCACTGTATTCTTTTGTTTGTTTGTTTGAAAGGAAGCCAAAGAAATGATCATTTAAAGCAACTGCATCACTCTGCTGCGTGGCCTGTGCTGTCTTCAGAAGGGGGATTTCTCCTTGGGATGCCAGTTACACCTCAATGTCTTCTGCAAATCTTCCTTTTTGATAGAAATACATTATTGAAATAGTCTTTTGTTTTGGTTTTACCCACTCTTCCACCTCCAAAAAAAAGAACTTTTTTTCCCCCCTGTGCATCTCAGATGCAGCTTTATCCGGTTTAAAGTGTGTGTGTGCATGTGTTTGTATACACATGCACATACAGCAATACGTATATGCATGTACGCAAACAACTGGCACACACTTTTGCAGCCAAAGTTGTGTTGTCCTTTTATCTTGCAGGTTATGACAAAGATAAACTGTGAACTTCATTCAATCTGTACAGAATTTACAATTCAGATGAATAGCAATGAAGAATACATAGAAATACAGTAGTTGTTAAGTGTTTTTGGGCTGTGTGTGTTTGTTTTGCTTAGGTACTTTTTAAGTAACAACATTGCAGAAGCAATCTCACTTATTTTAGCTTCCTCATAAAATCTGTTTAAAGAAGCATTCAAATGCAGTGCATTTCTTAACAAAACAGGATCTTCGTTTTTCTCTTTTCCCAGTTATGTTGAGTCACATCACAAACGAGGCAGGTAACACTTTGTTTGGTGTCTGTTCAACACACACTTATTACATGGAGTGATACCTATCAGCATTTGGCATGTAATGTGCAATCTGTGTGCAGTATATGTGGATAGTGTGCCGAAGTGACACTAAGCAAGATAAATTTCATAAATACAATGTCTATACTGGAGAAACAGGAATATAGTTTTAGTGTGTGGAGTATTGCTGTATAAGAACAGTGGCATCCACCTATACGAATTACTGATAAAAGAATAAAACATTTATAATTTATTGAATCTCCTAAAGCATTTGATATACCACACAGCAACTGCAACTATGTTTAAAATCTCCTCTTGCTTTAAAATAACAAAATCTCTGTCATTTATTAGCTATATCTTGTTTTGCCTCGGTGTTCCTGAAAGTCTCAGGTTCTCTACCCCATGCGTGAATTTTTGGAGGAAACGTGAAGAAACTTCAAATTTTAGGGTCTGGGTTTGGGTGGTGGGAAAAAGTAACCAACACAGAATGGTCCCCATCCTGCCTGCTGACAGGAGCGCGGGATATCTTCAGCTCCAGGGAAGATGCTGGACCAGTGTGGATAACCAGGCAGGACAGAAAAGACCTGTCACCAGCTTTGATGACTTCTCCTCAGGTCATCAGCAAGGCTGAACATGTTGTGTACAGACATGCTAAAGGACTGAGCCCTCTACATCCACATCTGTAATAAATCCCTTTCATGAGCATCACTGCATATGTGAAATACTGGGTCATGACCACTGTGTTGGTCAGGTTTCAGGGATTACCATGAAATGCTGCTTCTACTTTTAACGGGAGGTGCCCATGGCATGCTAAAATAAGGAGGCATTTTCTCATCTTGGCTTGCAAGGCTTGTGCCAACCTTTTCTTGCGTGCAGTGGGAAGGAGAGAGCATCTCCCCGAGTCCACAGTCATCAGTGTCAAATGGAGACGAAATTCCAGGGGAGGCTTCACTGGCAGCGTGACATTCAGCCACGGTTTTGGGCCAGAACCATCCAAACTGGAGATTTTGGCATGGCTTCTACATGAAACCATTAACCCTGCCCTAAAATTACAGGTGAAATCTAGCCTGAGCTTGGCACGGAGTTTTGGAAAGCTTTGCGGTTGCGATTAGCTCAAGTTTCTCAGGACTAGGCAAACAGATGCTGCTTGAACAATTCATCCGCGGCTGTATTTACAGGAATTAGGAGAGGGCAAGACGCTTCCAGGTTCACTGGCAGCTTTGAAAATAGCACAGCTTGGACCAGCTGCTTTCCGTTTCTCCTCATTATCAAGCTGGAGCCTGGCATGCAAAGCCAAATGCGTGGACCGCTGAAGGGGACTGGGGTCTTGAAAGCAGCTCTTGCTTCAGGGAGCAAAAGCATCAACACTGTTAGAGTCTGTAAGCTCTTCTCTGAGATGTTCAGCTTGACAAGAAAACCAGAACCAAACCCTCATCCCTGTTTCACTGCAATCAGCTAAAGCCAAGGGGACAAACCCTTACAGGGCACTGTACAGAGGGGCAAAATCCATCCCTGCGCTGAAAGGCTCCAGCAGAACAAACCAGGGATGTGTTGAGGCCACGGTGGCTCAATGAGGAAGCAAACTGCCAATAAAAAGCAAAACTGTCATGCTAAAAAACCATGAAGGCTCCCTGGTGTATCTAGTGATGCCAGGCCAAAAGCAAGTCTCAGAGCAGAGGTCTGGCATTACATCTTCACTTGTATATAGTCTGGACAAGGAAGGTGAGGATACGGGACCAGCGTCAAACTAGATTATGGCAGCAGTGCTAAGAGATACAAGAGACTGCAAACACCAGCAAGGTGGGCAAACCCTGAAGGCCTCATGACAGTCTGGTATTACAGCAGGGAGAACAGTGGCAAAATATTTATGGCGATACAAAGGTAGCTCAGTGCTTCTCCGTAAGGAGAGTAAGAGATGCTTCCACAAGGGATGGATATGGCACAGCTGCAGAGTCCCTGAGACCCCAAGGGCTGTAGACAAGGGTGGATGAAATTTCCAAAGAGGGGTTTCCAAAGTTTGGGAGTCACATTCCCCCCCTGCCCCTCAGCCTGGGCTGCAGGCACAAACGCACATGCACACCAGAGCTGGAGGCAGGCAACAGGACCCTATGGGAATTAAAACAGAAATATGGCAAGTCCCACACGTGTGGGTTCAAATGGCACCTCCTAAATGAAGACCAGGCCTCCATCCTTGGCATCGCCTGCCTTGTTCTGCCTGCTCCTCCAAACCCTCAGAAAGGGGTATCCGGGATGCTCTTTTTCAGAGGCGTCTGGATGGAAAGGAGGTTGTTACACACAGCCAACGCAAGTCATATTGTTTCCTCCCCATGTACATGCTTCAAGGAACCACAGGTACAAACGTGGTTTTTTTACCCCTTAGTTACAAGCAGTAGAAGTGGAATTCGTGCATGCTCTATCAGAAGGATGGGGCAATGATCAGTCGCAGCATGAAAGACACTTGGTATATCAGTGTTACCTACAGAAGCATCGCAGCACCCTACGTGATGGGTCACGGGGAGGACGGCCTCTCCCAAAAATGATGCTTTTGGCAATGTTGCCTCATCAGGTACTACAGCAATCTGGGAGTGCAGATACAGCTGGAGCGTATCGCTGTCTACTCATCTCAGGCTGCATGCAGTAGCAGGCAAAATTGAGAGTACAGTCAGTGAGATAGTCCAGAAAGCACATTCATATGTTAAAAAGGACCCGGCTGCTCCTCCTGCAGCAGCCGCTCCTTGCTGCTACCTAAATTATAAGCATGATTAATACTGTATCAAAAGGTATGTAAGCCCTCTCCCTCTAGACACTAATATAAGGCAAGCAGTATTGTGTCACTGGGGCATCAAACACTAAGATATACTAAAGAAGATTCCTATGCATTATTATTATCCTTATTTAAAAAAAACCCTATTGTTATTGTTAAAAAACGAACCAACCCACACCCTTGCTCTAAGCAGATTTTGCTCTGTGATGCAGAAAAGTCAGGGTGTTTGTGTGCTAAAAGCAAGAGTTTGCTTTCACACCGCTGAGCAGCAGTGACCCACGCGGGGCTCGGAGGGGGCTGCCACCCTCACCCCTGTGCCACGGCCCTCCATGTCACAGCCTCAATGTTACTTGCAGGTGAAGGAGCTTTTGTATCTGATTTCCTTGTTTCTGGTTCACAAAAAGGAAGCTGATGAAAACAGAAGATGCCGACCTGTGACGGAGAGCGGATGACAGAGGATGCGGGCACGTGGGCGTAGGACCGAGAACCACAGGCCTGCTGGGAAGAAAGAGATGGAGGCTCAGGGCTCGCTCAGCCTGAGCGTTCACATGAGCAGGGATGGAGAAACGGAAATCCTTAGCCTGCTTCTGGGTTTTTTAACATTCCCAATAAAATATTCACTGCTAAGGGTCTTTATACGGGATAACTCTAG
Organism: Pygoscelis adeliae; assembly: GCF_000699105.1. NCBI lineage: Eukaryota > Metazoa > Chordata > Aves > Sphenisciformes > Spheniscidae > Pygoscelis > Pygoscelis adeliae. Next base: position 9,129,923 of record NW_008825076.1, read on the forward strand.
GGCAAATGCCTTAGGAATTTCAGTTTCTCTTTGAATACTTTCATTTTGTTTTCAGCAATAATGTTGCTGTGACCATAGTTGTCTGAGGATGTAAGGGAAATGAGGTTTGCAGTAGCTCCCTCTTGAGAAAAATATGAGTAAATGTGTTTTTCTTTTCTCTTGGGTAACTGTTAGGAAGGGGAGCATTTGTATCTGAGGTGATGCTCTGGCTTTTCAGGTAGATTATACAAACTTGTTCTAAAAATTCACATAATTTAAAATCTTAAAAATCAATTAAAAATGTAAAAATATACCTATTTGTCTGTAAATAGCAATGACCCTGCAGAATTTATTTGGATCTATTAAGCAGCATTTGAAACAAAATACATTTTTAGAAAACCTGATCTATCACATAGTCTGTCTAAAGAAATATAATGGCTTTCTGAGCTGGACAAGAGGTTTGTTTTCAGTGAGTTCCTTGATATTTCTGTTTTAAAAATTATTAATAAGAAAATGAGTCAACAAGGAAATTCACATACAAAATCTGCACTTGAGTAACATTAAAGACCTTTCCCAAATGTTGGGAAATTCGATTTATGGCTAGTGCTCTGTTCCTGTGTCTCAGGGTCACGTTATGAAAGGCCACCTGCACAGAGACCGCAACATCTTCAGCCACATCCCCTGTTTGGAAACATGAACTCGTGAGACAACTTGAACTCACGCTTGGACTCGAAGCACCCAAAAACTGACTGTGGCTTCAGGTCCCAGTCACAGGGATTGCTCCATCCCGCAGGTGGGGCCATTTGCAGTATTCCTCTCCAGATCTAGACCCAGATTCCGAAAAAAAAAAAAGTCCAAAAGTTTCTTGGAGACCAGATCCCAGGCTCTGGTCCAAGGCCACGGCACCAGGTTCTGTGCACAGAACCGCACATGAGCATGGGCACCCCCAGAGCAGTTCAGGATGGCCTGCTGGAAATTTGGCTTTCACATCTTCTTCAGCTCTCCTTGGTCTCCTCTGTCCACACTTGGCATTGTCTAAAACCTGTTTCTGTCCTCCAAAAAATACAGAACCAGAATTTGTGGGAACAGGGGAGTAAAAATCAGCCCGAGAGAGGCTCAGCAGAGGGACAAAGTCTGCCTGTCCATCCTTTTAAAGGTCTTTATCATTGGGACAGCGTATTAGCAAAACAAAACCAACTTATTTTCTTTTAATCTAGTGGTTAAGACTTCTTGTGGGAGATTACCACCAGGAGTGTGTGATACAGGCATGGGGGAATTGAGGGATTGAAAGTGAAGACTTTGCAGGAAGTATTGGACTATGATTTGGGACAGGAATGAAATTATTTATGTCAATAAGCAACGAGCAGGCTCTGTTCTCATTTATGCAGGCATAAATCATTTCATGGAAATAAGGAGCATTATTTGGAGTTAATTCTGGTGTAAGTTAACCCAAAAATCCAGGTCAAGCCTTTTTGCCCAGATGAACGACAAGTGACAATTTATGGCATGGTTGTGGATGGAGGTGTGTGTCAGAATTTCTTAGAAATGCTGCCACGGATAAAGGTGGAATATTTCCTACACCTTCCAAAAAGATTATAATGTGAAATTTGTAGCAGCAAGACACAATCTGTGCTGCATATACATAAAACCTGTTTTCTGTTATCAGTGACTGTGGGACAAATCCAACACATTTTAAAGCTACAAGTCAGAAGATCTTTATAAACTGAGATAGAATAACTTACTTGAAGAGGGAAAACACATAAATTCTTCCTACGCAGTCTCTAAAGGAGGTAAAAGACTGCCAGACTTCAGTCTGTGGAAAACTCAGAGGACACAGTGGAACCATGTCTCCTCAGGACACACTGGCTGTATCTGCTTTCAAGGGTGTAACATCATCTGGGCAGGAGAAAGGGATTTTGCAGTAAGAACTAGGAAATGGACATTCGAAATAGAGCCAATAGGGCTTCAAAATTAGGACACAGTGAAAATTACATCCCACAAAAATTGTGCCTTGAAGTCCTGTTGACTTTGCCTCCTATATCAAAGACCAGTCATGTACCTGTGCTGCAATGGGACCAATATGGCATCATCCTCATCCTCATCTGGAGTTCCTGCCTTTGTATCATACCCTTCTATGCCAAATTTCCAGCAGGCCTCAAAAAATAATTGCAAACAAATAAGATAATAAATCTTTGTTATCTCTGACTTGGACAAAATTTGCAGTGAGCAGCTGGCAGGAGCAATGTTGACTTTTGCCTCACCCAGTGCAATTTCCATTCTTGTGGTCACTAGAAAACACATGCCACCAAGTCTGATTTGGGACCTGCTGGCATTTCTTGCTCTACCAGAAGGCATCTCATTTTGCAGCACGCCAGGGGCAAATCTGCACAATTTGCAGCCATTTTGCACTCAAAAGTTTCTCTGTATGGAAGTCAAGGGTGCCATTGGGTTCACTTTGCACAAAGAAATCTGGAGCCAAAAGGAGCTTGGGAGCACAAGCAGAGAGGGAAAAATTGCAGGAGATAAAAAAAAAATTGATCAAATGGGAAAGAAAGGAACTAGCATGGCTGGAAGCCCAGGTTGCCTCTAAGAAAAATGTTTTCCCCTCCTGAATGGTGAAAAATGGCAGGAAAAATTGTGCAGAGCCTTTCCCCACTCCTCAATCCCATGTGAAGACCTGTGTGTTGGTCCTGAGCACTAGCAAAAGGATGGTTTTATTTCCTGTCTGCAAGCTGTCAGACTGCACCCACATCTTTCCTAAGGCCAAAATAGTCCTAGGTCTCCCCTGGTTGCTGCCTCTGGTCAAGCAAACAAGAGGAGAGAAAAAGGCTCCCTTCACCCCAAGCAATGTTCAACCTCTCAAAGGCCACACAGAGATGAAGTTGTCACGTAAATATCCTTATCAGGCTCTTGATACGACACAGGGAAAATGTGGAGAGATGGGGTTTGAAATCACAGACACAGCCCCAGCAGAAAACACGCACGGGATTTGGGCTATAGATGCATGGGAGGCTTCAGAGGCACAATGCCGGCCATGGTGTCCCAGCCCTGGAGATGGATCCCAAACACGCTTTTCCTGATCCACCCCCTTGCAAAAAAAAACAACCAATCTATCCACATAAAGGATCACTTTGTGACTTTGTTTTGGTCCCAAAAGAAACTTGGAGCATCACTTCTCCCCTCGCTTTCCCCCAGCTGAATGCGCTGCTGAGGTTCCTGGTAGTGACACAATGATCTTTCCAAGAGAAAGTACTTTAACAACAACGAAACAGGGCAGACTTGGATTGGCACAGCTTGCGGGCAAGCACAGGTAAGAGGCTTCTGAAAGACCATGGAGAAATGAAGAAGCACCTCTTAACTCAGCTTGAGGGATCCGGACAAAACTGAAGGATGTCCCGAGAACATGGGTGTGAGATTCTTGGCAGGGCAGAAGAAGAAAGGGAAGATTTTCATGGGGCATAGTGTGTGCAAAAGTGTTCAGGCACAATGCAAACTGTAAGAAAAGCGCCCGCTCTGACCAACAGGGCTTCAAAAGGATGGAGCTCAGCACTTAACTCGCAGCAACGTGGGGACCACAGCATCTTGCATATCCACCCTCTCCCTGTGGCCTGGTGGCTGTGCCTCCACAACAGCACTGTTGGCCATGAGAATGGCTTCACAGCGTGGCAGCCCTCCAGAGGGGTTGCCTTTGGTTTGCCTTTGCTTCCAAAGCACCTCCAGGTCCGTTGTCAATGGGAAGGGAGATAATTAAATATAATACATGGTTTAAAACATAAAATTCCAGCCCCGTAGTCTCTTGTCCTCCTTCTCTGTCTCATTTCTCTGCCCTCTGGGCTGTCTCTCTTCTTGCACTCAAGCTCATATATCTGAGTTTTTCAACTTTCTAACTTCCAAACCGTTCTGGTTCAGAGCAGTATCTTAACCTGTCCCACTTTGAGGCCATGTCTTCTGTTCATGCAAATATTCCAGCCACCATCCCTCTCCTTCAGGGTCCTACGCAACATTTCCATGTATTATATTGGAATTATGACACCTTCCTGATGGTTAATGAGGAACCACAGAGTAACAACCCCCCCCCATAATGACACGTGACCTGAAATCTAAGCCAGAAACAGACACGTGTTCATTCAGCGACTCCAAAATACCTAAAGGTGTAATCACCAGTGCCATGACGTGGCAATTCCCACCTAACACTTGTCAGCCACCAGTTACTGTGACCTCCAAAAGCCCTGGCCAGGTGATTTATTCCTGCCCTGCACTTTTGAAGATTCCCAAGAAATGCAAATTGCCTACCCTGCACCATGAAATAATTTCACCTAATGACCTTAGAAAGAGAGTATGAAAGAAATCTGGATTTCACGGCTCCAGTTCGCTCACCACCGTGACCTCTTCCACAAATGCAGGCTCAGACCTGCTCATCCCCCCCCCACCCCCCCAGAGTAAGCTGCAAGAAAGTATCCGCCAGCTAAGGATGTCCTAGAAGGAGGAAAACCTTAGCTGTCAATCTCCTTGAGAAGGTCGATGCGTGGACAGCTGGAGCGGGCAGCTGCCAGCACTCGGACGTGGCTCGGTGGCTGTGAGAAGGCTTCACTGCCTGGGGGCTGACCAGCCCATGTCACTGAAGGGTCCCTCGCCCGTGGCCGACCTGGGAGGAGGACCGCAGGGCGTGCAGAGGTCAGAATCGGTGTCTGATTCCCCTTCTGCAATGTAGGGTCTGATTTTGGCCACGGCTGCATAGCAACCGTTGTTAAGGATGTCCAAATTCTCTTTGGACTGGGAGATGCTAAAGCCACTGAAAGAGCGCTCCAGTTCCTCGTGGTCTACCGAGGGGATGGAGATGGACGTGTCGCTGTCTCTCATGGCACTCTCGTGGTGTTTGGTTGTAATGTCTTCGTTCCTCAGGTACTCTGCGCTCGCCCTGTGCCCACCGCTGTACGCTGACAAGGAGCGCTCGTGGGAGGGTGGAGGTGGGATGCGGACCAGCGAGCCGGGGTCTCCAACGGGCGAGGAGCCGTGGCTTTGCCGCTGGTAGACCTGCTGCTGGCATGATGTCGAGGGCGGGCATGTGTTGGTGGGGGCTGGTGGGGCAGAGAAGTTCTTCTGACCCATGGAGCTGGTGAACCTGATGATCTTGATGATGCAGCCGTTCTTGTCGATGTGTTCCCTGCTGTCTTCAGGGCTGTGGTAGGGAGGTGCTGGGTCTGGTTCTTTGGACCCAAAATAAGCCTCCGTCTCTGTTGGTGGGATGCCCATCCGCTGCATGTAAATGTTCACCAGGAAGTCCAGCTTCTTCTCCATTGACTGAACCTGTAAAACACCACAGTTACAGTGCTATGCTGCCTGCATGTTGAAACAAATTAACATGCTGAGTACAAGCAACTTCCAACCCACCTAGGCATGAGTGTGGGCCTGGGCTTCATAGATGACCTCTGCCTACACTGACCTACACCAAACTGAAACTTTTAGTAAATATTTAATTGTCCTATTCTGAAAAAAAACCTTAATTTACCACCTTTTTATGGGGTTTTCCTCAAGCTCCTATAATCTTTTTGACATTCACCAAATTCCAGGAAAGCTGGAGCACACTCGCATCCTTCCAGTGGCTTTCAGCTCCTTACTGCATTTGGCACTTGCCTGGGCTCAGGTGGCCATGGGAATTTCTGAGCCTTGTCCTCTAGGAAGATTTTCATCTTCGGTGAGGCCAGCAGCTACAGCAGCCAGGCTCATGGACTCATTTGAAACATGTCTAGTATGGTGGCAAAGAAACCAATGTGCCATTTTCAAAAATAATGTAGGCTTTTGGTAGACTCACCAAAACAGAAAGTCTGTATGTCACAGACTCCAAAGTGCCTGTTTCGAAACGAGTACTTCAGGCTTCTAAGACATTTAGTGCCCTTTCATAACATCTACCTTGTTTCTTTTTCAAAATATTCTTAGCTCTTACTTTTTTTTCTGAATGGTAATGTCCCACTGGGGAAAAATAAGGCAAGAGAAATCCAACACAATGCATGCAACACCCTCTGATAAGAACTCCCTCCTGACCCAATATACCTGTTTTTCAACTTTTCCAAGCCTGCCCATCATGCTGGGGTCTTCAGGCAGCTCCCCCTCCGCTGGCCCTTTGGTCCGATCCTTGTCGGTCATGGAGGATCCTCGCCCAACGATCTGGTCAACTCTACCGGGATCAGAAAATCCCCCCCGCCCCCGGAAAAGGACCTGGAGTCAGTTGGAGGCAGTAGGCGAGGAGGGCTCCGCTTGTCGCACCTCCGTGGGACAAAGCAACAGCCTCTCTCCCAACTAACACTCCAAATTATCACAGACACGCAGTGGCACTGAAGTGTTAATTCAGATGCATAATTCAGAGCAGTATTAGCAGAGTTTGAAATTACCCATTTCTGTTTATACAGATAAAACCTGGCACATTATGCACAGTAAATTTACCCACTGCAAAGAATTTCTTTAACTGGCTTTCTTCCAAATCAATTAACTTCTTATTTGTACTGAGAAATTATTATTTTGGGGGAAGATGAAGTTTTCTGTCTAGCATATGTCAACTGGATTTTTTTCAGTCTTTGCAGCAGTTTCCTCTCCTCGATGCAAATGTAAGTGTGTAATTCTCATGTCCACGAAAATGAGCCGCTTGCCCTAAGGTCCAGACAAACAGGTGTAGTGCTAACTGTTTTGGTGGAATTACATCAAGGCTGAATTTAGTCATAACTCACCAAACATTACCAAATTGTCTCAATGCTACTGCAATTCACACCTGCATCATTAGATGTTTTCCATTAGCAGGGCTCTAAGCCGGTAACAGCAGAGGACGCTCCTGCCAAATCAGCAGCTAAAGCTACTGGGCATGTTGTTTGGCACTCACTTCTTTACACACGTTACGTTTGCAACTCCTCATTCCCATTCTAGAAATACCTGGGTTGATATACAGCTCCGTATGCAGAGGAAGAAGGAGGGCAGAGCCAGTTTGGAACCTGGAAGTCAATTTTATTTGAGGCATCAAATTATAAATTTTCTAGAGAGTAAACACTGGAGCTTCTTGATCCCTCAAAAGTTGGGGGAGCAACTCAGTTTTGGAATAGCTTCTTAACGGCAGCCCAGTTCATAACCTAATTCTATGCCAGGCAAACTTTACTCTTGCATAATGCACCAAACGTAAAGGTGGCAGGGGAAAAGAAGGGTTAATTAATCTGACTGAAACCAAGTTGAGGTATCTTGAGCGGAAAACTCAAAATGCTTCTTACGCAGTTCTGCCGTGTGGGCCATGGATCCATGCACCAGGAAGAGGAAAAGGAAGGAACTGAACACAGACAGACAGGGGAAAATGAACAAACAAAAACCAAGGAAAGGTATGAGACGTGAGGCTGTTTCCAACACAAGAGCCATCTGTTTTCTTTACACTTGACAGGGACTTAATACGTATGTTGGCTGTTGACATTAAGGGACAGATATCAGTGGGTATGGACCAGCGTGGCTCCCTTGGCTTATATTAGAGCAACAGCAGTTTACAGCACCAGAAGACCTGGCTCAAAGAGATGAAGTGGATAAGCACATCACACCAAAGACACAAAATATAAGCCAACAATTATTTTAGAGTTTATCTTTGATCCCAGAAGATACTTCATTTGGACGGGGATGTGACAGAATCTGTTTTAAAAGTTCTGTTTAAAAAGTAATGTTTGATCCTTTGCGTAGCAATATAAGCACAGGAGTACAAGGAGCACCAAGTGCTATAATCACAAGTGTCAGGAATACGCATGCCTTATTTCTCTCTTGTAATGGGAGAAGCAAATTATTGACATGTACAGGACCTCCCCGCAAGGGATGCAATTACTGACATGACATACAGCACAAGAAATCCTACGACAATGTTGTTACCATGTAAGCAAAGAGGTATTAAATTGGATACCTCGGGCTACCTTGGTTTGGAATCACAAGTCAAGGCGTAGTACAGCCACTGTACGAACTCCTCTCCTGTATGCACAAGCAAGTAGACTAGTAAAACAATGAACATGCATTTAAAGAGGCCCAAAGTCTAAAAGCTACTGAATATTGCAGAAGGCCAAGAACAATCAGTCAGGGTGTTCTGACCTCGTGTCCCATCTAGCACAGCACTAACACTGAAATGTGTCCACTAATGGAAATGAGATGTCCTTCAACAGTTGCTGAGTAGAGCAGGGAGGCAGGACAGACTGTAACACAGAGAGGAAAACTGAACATTGCCATGCTACGGAGTATCATAATAGCAGAGATAGCCTTGTGTAACCCTATTTCTAATCTTGCAGAATTTGAGGAAGGACTTCTCTCTTCCGTGTCCTTAAGAGAAGAGCTATCCATTAAATGAACCTCACATGACCCATGTGAAGCACAGGAGGCCAGCTGGCACTTCACAGATGGAGTGATTACTAGTATCATATACAAGAGCGCTGACTTCTTCCATCACCTTCAGGCTGGACACAACTTGCCTGTAGACCTGCTGTGATTTAAAAGCAGGACTGAAGCCCTTCACAGAGCTCACCCATAAAGCCTTTTCTTCACCCGTCGCCTTTTCTTCATTGCGCTGGCTGTTATACGGGGGCAGACCGGGCTGCCTCACTCAGCTCCAGCGTCTCTCCCGGTGTGACGGGTCTTTCCTCTTTGGCCTGCAGAGCAGTGAAGTGGTTCTGCAAGGGCACCTCAGGCTTCGGGGGAAGTCTCTTCCTCCTGTTCATCCTTGCCGCTGCAACCGTCCATTCTTCTGCATTATTGGCTCCCCTGCTCCCTTCTGCATGTGCCGGTGGGGGAGTTTTTGGCTGTTTGGCCACGGGCTGTGAGTCCACTGCAGACTGCACTTGGAACCAGCTAGCTAACTCCTTCTCTGCCTCCCTGATGTTACGCAGCCTTCTCACCACCTCCTGCAGCTCAGCCACCTGCTGCAGGAGGTTCTCCACCACAGCACACCTTTTGCAGGCAGGTCTGCCGCCTGTCCCTGCCCCAGGAGAGAGGTCCAGGCACTCCCTGCAGCCTGAGGTCTGCACTTGC
>NW_008825076.1:9139268-9202058 GCF_000699105.1 Pygoscelis adeliae
TTGAGTGGGAAGGGGGGTTGCCAGCCATTACTCCTTGGCCCGCCCATATCTCGTCAGCCGCCCTCGTGAGAGCTGCTGGCTCCCGGCAGGTCTCTGCGCTCCCCTGGGGTTTCCCCGGCTCAGGAAACACCCCTGTATGTTGCAATCTGCCGCTCCGCTGCGGGATGTGCCTGCACCGGAGCTGATCACCTCTGTGACTCTCCAGAGCCCAGGAGAATTCCTGCTTGATTCATTCCCTTTGTGTTTATACTTCAACATAGTCCTGACTCCTGAGATGGTCATCTTCCACAGCTCTGAGAAACCAGAGAGCCAGATCTCACGTTGGAGGCAGGGTCTGCACCGAGGACGGTGCGGTGGGCAGCCGTGGGCCACTGACTTCAGTGCAGAGAGGGGAGAAGAAAGTGAACCAAGTCCTTCTCTCTTGATGGGAGAACCAGGCTCGAGGTCTCCCATCCGTTTGCTTCCCATGGCAGAAGTTAGACCAGGGGAGAGTGCTCCTACCCTCAGCAAAGCGCAGAGATTTCATTTGTGCCTTACCTGATACAAGAGAAGAGAGGAATTTCCTCGTGAGCTCATGTCCCACCTGTGCCTAGCTGAGCACCGCAAAGAACAGAAGGCCCTTTTAGCCATTGTAAGAGTTTGACGTTTTGTCCAAATTGGGCAGCAAAGCTCAAAAGATGAAGAGAGAACAGATTCCACCTTTGCAAGCAGAGGGGGATAGTGTATGTTCCTAATGCATGACAAGGGACCGCGAAATCTTCTGAGATGCCAAACCCCACTTCTGCGCTACATCCCATGGGGAGCCTTGTGCCTTCCCAACGCTTATCTTGACTGTGTTGAATACACATGTGTGGAGGGAAGAATTCAGCTGAGGCTTTGGAAGTATTAGCCCCGTATTTTTCCCTTCATGGCAGAAGAGGATTCAGAGATTTCTAACGATGCATGACAAACTGTGCCATCTGCTGTCCTTGATAGGCTCTGCTGGGTTTGGGAGGGAGAGAGAGAAGGGGGTTGTTCTTTAAAGCGAACTTTGATATCTTTCCTTCTTTCTAATGATACAAAAAAAAATGTAAAGTCTTGCATCAGCCACAGTGCAGGTTTTCTCATGCTTCATTATGCTTCATGCTCACCGTGCATGCAAAGAGGTGTAATATGTCACCCTCGGGCCAGAAGCAGACATCAAAAGGTCAAACGGCTCAAATGACATAAAAATGAAGTGTTTGGGAATGTAAATTCAATTCTTTTCTTTTTTTCTTTATCTCTTAATTTTTTGTACACAGTCCAGGCATTGAAGCCAAACCCCCTTCATCCATGTCACAGGACTGGCTACTTACCTCCTCATTTGGCAATAAAGTTTGCTCTAGGCATAGTTTGACCAGTATCTGCTGTCTAAAAATTACAGCTGAGGTTGTACCTATTCTATGTTAAATTAGCTGATCAAGGGAATTTAATCCAAATTGTGTGTACAGCATGGAGCAAACACCTTCAGCCAAACCACAGCCATGGACATCCCCTAGCCTCCAGCCGTCTTTGCTGAGAGCTACTTGCAGAAAACTTTTGGCTGAACTGAGCCCTTGTCACTAGAGCACCACAATGCCATCCACAGGGTTCAGACAGCTCATGGGACATCACTTGATTTCATTCCTCTTCCTTCACTGGGTGTTTTCTTATGATCTGGGCAGCACTTGGCTAAAACAGGGGTGTGCAGGCTAAAAAGGAGAGGCTGGTGCCACCCATGGGGACCCCACGGCATGTGTCCCCACGGGCTGGACCCACGTGGTGCTGAGACGATGAAGGTCGTGGCAGCAGCAGAGCCTGACCCAGAGGTTTTGGATTTGGGCTTGGGGCTGCTCAGAGTTCTGGTTCCCATCCACCAGGCACCTCGAGCACCTCGCAAGTCCCACTGGTGTATGTGGGAGGATGCAGCTGCCGAAAATTAAGCACAGCATAAGCCTTTTAATGGGTGGGAGCAGAGATTTCAGCAGCCTTCTATACTCTGCTGCTTTCTGGAGCCTCTCAGCCACAGGTCAATAAAGAAGAAAGGAGAAAATTCAATTCATTAAAAAAGGGAGCAATTATTAAAAAAAGTCTTAATGTCCCAGAAGCCTAGTGGGCATGTGCGAACAGATTTTAATCTGGCCATCAGTATTAGAAACTGTAAAAAGAGGGGGGAAAAATCATTAACATTAAGCTGATATAGCAACAGACTGGGAGGGAATAAAAGAAATATCCCAGTTTGAGGCCTCCCCTTGTACCCATCGATCACCTCTTCTGTGTACAAGGCACAAGCTTTCACGTGAAAACCTTGCCTCTAGTGAAGGCTTGTTGCACACCTAATCTTGTAGGTTAAATACAACAAAATCCATTTGAATATATATTTTTATTTTAAAATCAAAATGTTGCTGCAGATAAGAAAGTTATTTCATTTTTGAAGACTAGTTTTGGGCCTCATCATTTGGCGGGGAGGAGAAATGGGAAAAAAGCTTTTCTGAGAGCGTCTTTTTTCCAAGCATAAAGCTTGGGGCTTCTGGAAAATTCTCTTATTTTTTTTAATCTTTGAGCTAGCTGAGTGGGAAAAGGTAAGCTTTCGATATTCCTTTTACTCACATTCCTCTAGTGAAGATTACTCAGAGCAGCATAAATAAAAATCAAGAGATTTGTCACATATTAGTTCTTAGGGAGGGCAAATATATTTAGGAAAAAAATATTTGAAGCTAAGCTTGCTGCATTTAAAAATCACCTGCTATTTGTGCATGGAAAATGACTTTCTGGCAAATATTTATACCTGCCTTGGGCTCCAGCAGTCTCAATACAAGGTGAAAACAGAGCTCAGCTCACGGCCCTGCTGACCAGACCTCAGAATGCCCTCAAACGGGAACTTCAGTGAGAGTATGTTCTTTGTGGCATCAGCTTCAGGTACGGTTTTACCTAAGGAGAGAACTTAATGTGGGCAATGAGAAAAATCTCGCTGCATGACTGAGGGCTGGGTTTGACTCCTGCTCTTCTTTCTGCTTACAAAATCAGGATTTATTTTTTTTTAATGAGTCCCATGGTTGTAATATTTTACCACCTTTTTTTCCTCCGTGGTTGGCAGAGTTGCATCAGCAAGAAAAAAAGAACACTGTGTTCATCGGGTATGAAACACTTCATTCTTACTTTGCCCACTGAAGTAAACTCATTTCATAATGCAAAGAGCTGCAGAGGCTCCTTCGCTTGTGTGTGGAGTGTTTCATCTTTTAGAAAGTAGATCATTTATATTGGATTTGTGGGTAAATATTCCACCTTTTACATCTGAATATAGCCTGATAAAATATGAGATTTAAAAGAGGTATAATTTTGCTTTCTAACACCTGGAAGAAGACTGAAAATAGAAAATACGCTAGCTGAAGAAACTGATGGTTATTGATGACTGTATGAATGTCCCTTTTTTTTTTCCTTTGGCTTGCCTAGTGTGAAAGCTCATTACTGAAAGTAAATCAGAGGATACCCAAAGTAGCAAGCCCTTCTGAGTCATGATTTAGCAAGCTGCACTGCTAAATGATAAATGCCGTCATATAACTGGCATGAAAGGGGTTTGACATTAAGCAAATGAAAAATCCAGAGAAAGCGGCATTTTGGTGAATCCTAACCTAGGCGAGTATTGGGGAGATTCTTTGGAAGAATACATGGTTCCTTTGGTTGGATACTTCTTATGCCGGGGAGTTGAAGGGGGTGGGGGACCGACAATCATATCTATCCTGGCAAAGTAAATAAGAAGAAAGACACCAGCAAAATGCATAATGAAGCAACATGTAGAGAAAAGTTGGTCAGAAAAGTTGCAGAAAGAAACAACTGAAAAACAGAACGACAGAGAGAGAAAGAGAGAGAATCTGAAAATATATTCCGCTGGAAACAGAAGGCTCTCTCCTACCGCCTGGTTGTCGGTGAAAGCCAGACTCTTACTCACTCCAGGGTAAGATTTGGAGATTTAGGCACCACTGAAACATCATTAGGAGATCCCCCCGCCCCAGATATAATAGGCAACATGCTTTACCCTCTGGAATATATTTGCATATGTCTAGCAATATCCCATTGAGGTGGTTGGATATGAAAAAACATATATTCATTCTTTCAGTTCCAGTGCTAGATAACACGTCCTCAGTTAGTTCAGAAAAGCATGAGCTGTTGGAGTCGGTGAGATACGCTGCAGGATTGTATAACTCAATGAACGGGAGACATCCATGGTTGGCAAGGTGTCAGGATGAGACATGAGACAGTGTGAACACAACACTGAAAAGAGCACATTACAGACACAGTGGCAGAGGCATTAATGATTAAAGAGGAAAGTGCATGTAAACACCCCAGAAATTTGCTTGAACGCAGCTTTAATCCACCAAAGCCCTGGCTACGAGGGGTCACAGCCAGCCCTGCTGAGCTGAGCTGGCACGGAGAACACAGTGCTTCGAATGCTGAAGGGAAGGGAAATAAAAATGTCTGTTCTCCTCTGAGCTGTCCTGTGACAACCTCCCTGGGCTGCACTGTATGCGTGCACTGTACCTCTAGCGCCTGTTGGTCATGCCCCAACATTGGCCATGGCCACCCCAGGCACACACCTTGTCTACAGGGTGCCCCTTCTAGTTGTACTGGGCAGGTGACCAGCCATGGGACCTCTCTGTGCCCATCTGGCTATAATGATGAGTGCTTCAAAGGATGACCCCAAGGGGGTCTGCTCCCGTCACCATCACTGATCTCCTGCTTGGTGGGGACAGGAAAACAGTGGTGCTGCCTGGTAGGCCTGGATCCCAAATCCAGGTACTTCACACTTTTAAAGCAGTTCCCGGTCCTCCCGATGTCCCTGCAATGGGGTAGATGGCAGCCCTAGTCTAGTCCAGCCTCAGCCTTACAGTCCCACGGGTACAGCTAAGAGGAGAATTCAGTTTAGTCTTTGAAAGCTGCAATTCCTTACCCCAACCATCCCAAAAAACAGCCAACCAAACCACGCTGTCTTTGCAGCACATCACCTTGAAGGATTGGCAATGGGAGACTTGCATGGATGGTGAGGCAATCTGCCGCACCAGCTCGTGGTGCTGAAAACTCAGGTGTGTCACCTGGAACCAGTGGAGATGACAACCCCAATGGTTCGCTACCCACTGTGGAGACAGCCTGGGGGCCTCATGTTTCGGGTTATTAAAGTTAGGAAATATAAATCTCCTCCTCCTCCTCTTCCCTCTCCAGATTCAGCTACACATCTTGGATCTGTAATCACTGAATTCGTACTGAATGGGGGTGAGAGGCTCAAAGAGAGGAAATTCTCCAGGATATTTTAGTCTCCAACGCAAGGGAGAATATACCTTCTGGCTGCATATCTGGGAATGGGAAACATTGCGTGCAGCAACACTGAGAAAGTTACCTCCGCTGCTTGAACATCAAAAATAGCAGAGTTAAAATGGTCTCTGAGAGATTAACAGGAGAAGAGAGATTCCTCTTTTACCTAAGACAATTTTCCTATTCCATTCCTGGGGTTCATATGAGTTGTTTGCATACCCAAACACTTTTTTTGCACGTTTGTTGACTCTGCTGGGGATCTAGGTGGGTTTGAAATTAAAGGAAGACTTCCCCAATGGCTTCCAGAGGAAGCTGTGCTGCCATAGCTATGGAGGGAAATACTTTTCATTCTCCAAGTGTAAAAATAAATGGTATATTATTTTGACTGGAGATAGCCTATGGCCAAGCCCTGGCTCTGTTCCGGGTGTCCTTTGAGCTCAGCAGAACTGGAGCTACTTCTGCTGAGCCAACACAGCTGGGGGGGTGTTGGGGTTTGGGGTCTGGTTTTCAACATGGGACATCAGGGCTTAGGGAGCAGTGGTCAGAAAAAAAGATTTAGCTCAGATCCTCTCTTGAGGGGACCAAATTCATCTGCATTTTTTTTCAGGAGAAATAATTGGGTGATCGTAGCAGAAAATGAAATTTTAAATGCCCTTCTTGGTTCCATTTGTCCCTTTTTCACATTTCTTCCCCTGTCAAAACTATCTCATCTCCCCCTAAAATTTAGGCACGGAGGCTGAAATGCAGCTCGGCTAAACCACACCTACGTCGGTGGGTTTGGATGAGAAATCCCCATCTGCACATATTTTTGGCAGACTGTGCCATCCGAGGAGGGATTCCTCCTAAAAC
Organism: Pygoscelis adeliae; assembly: GCF_000699105.1. Taxonomy (NCBI): domain Eukaryota; kingdom Metazoa; phylum Chordata; class Aves; order Sphenisciformes; family Spheniscidae; genus Pygoscelis; species Pygoscelis adeliae. The sequence goes on from NW_008825076.1 coordinate 9,145,422, forward strand.
AGCTTAGTGGTCCCAACAGCTGGAGAAGCCGCTGCTTCCTCGCTGCCCCCTCTGCCCGTAGCAGCAGGGTCACAACCAGCACACCGGATTTTATTTTGTGTCACTCCCAGGAAGGTGCCAAATTAGCCACATATTAGCCTTAAGGCTGGGGCACCAAACCTTTGCTATGCTGCCAGGAGCACCGCAGAGATACGCACCTGCCTTACCTGTGGAATATACTATAATGACAGAAACTCCCAAAATAAGTAGGCGGATGAGCCGTGATTTTTGTGTGTGTGGCCTGGGGTGGGCGCTAAGGCAGTTTTAGTGGCATAACACCACCGTCTGCAGTCCCTGTCCTGCTCATCCCTGTGGGTTCCAGCCACAAGCATTGGTGTTTTCCTTGAGGCTTTCTCTTAGGAAGAAAAAGAATAAGTTGTAGCTGCAAAGGAAAGTGCCTCTCTCCTGGCAACACCTCCACAATGAACAAAAAAACAGTGAAAAAATGAAGCAAAGAGAGGGGTCTCTTGCCTGGCCTGAAGGTTTTTAATCCGGGAGAGCATGTCCAGGTGACCAGCTGAATACTGCTCGATGACATCCATCACGTCGTAGGGCCGAAGGCTCTCCTTAAACTTGCGCTTGGAGACGAGAAATCTCATAATGCTGCAGGAGTTGGAGAGGAAAGGCAAAATATAGTCCCTGGGCTGCAGAATGACCTGCTTAGTGGCAGATAAAAAACACTGCAGGGAGCTGCTTTGGAAGGAAAATGGAATAAATCCCAACCCTGTGGGTTTGGGAGAGGATGCAGCAGTAGGAGCGGGGAAGGGGATGCGGGGGCTCGTGGCTGAAGCCCTGTCTGCAACGGGGGGGTCCCCGATGCCCCTTGGACTATCAGCTGTGCGAGTGTCTTCTCTGCACCGCTTTTATAAATGTCAGCATTAAATCTCAAAGCTGGTGAGAACAATCATTTGGATGCATCCCTGCAGGGGACTTTCCTGTCTCTCCATTTATTCCTTCCATCAGCAAAAATTGCTCTTTCTGACAGAATTTTCTGTAAAGGAGGGCAGGCCACCCAGGGGAAAACCATCCTGCAGCACAGACGTTTCAGCATTTGACCCCTCTGCTTGGACTTTCAATTTCTTTTTTTTCCCTATTGTTTATTTTTGCGGACCGCTTCCCCCCCTCTCCCTCTCTTACCACACTGCCCTGATGCTGACTTTCAGTCCTGGTGTCAAATCTTCCGTCACAAACTCGCAGTTGCAGCTTTTGTTCTCATCAGGAATGTCTTCTCCGGGGAGGCTTGCTTCTGGGTTTGGGAGAGGGAGGAATAAAGACAACGCGTTACTATTTCCCGTGCTGGTGCCACGAGAGAAAAGGCAAGTCGGATCACAAACAGCAATCCCAGGGGGAAGCACCAGAGGTATCTTTGCTGAGCATCCCGATGGGAGCATTTCCCAAGACGTGTTATGGTGACATCCAGCAATGCCAACTGCAGCTCTCATCCCTCTCTAGATGCCTGACTCTTCCTCCTTTCCCTATCACTACATACATAAATATATACATTATCGTGGGTGTCAGCAGAGGTTTTCTTACCTCTTATTATACTCCAAGCTAAAGGACTGGAAGGGGAAGGAGACCTATTTAAGCACCCTGGCTTGCAGCTCTGCCCTTCTTAGGTGGGGAGGGAGAGGATGTTGGGGCTGGACGGGGCTTTGGGGTCCCACGTGGTGCCCCAAGCCCTCACCTTCTGAGTTTTGCCGCGACGCCGCTCCCTTGATGCGGAAAGCTTGCCGGGCTCGGCTGCGGTCTCCGAAGCTCCAGCTCTTGGGGACTTTGCTTGGGCTGTCCTCGATGCTCTGGTCAGCGCTGGGGGACCTCCGGATGCCCTGAGCCTGTGGAGAGCCTTTCCCTTTGGTGCCAGCACCGCGGGGACTGGAGAAGACACGATCTTTCAAACTGACCTTCTGACTGTTCAGAGAAACACGTTGAAACAAAGACAAAAAGGAGACAGCAGGAGGAGTCATTCTGGAAACCACGCAGTCCTTCCCCACCAGCCATTAGAAACCAAGAGCACTTCCAAGCAGCAGTGAGATGTAGTTTTGCTGTTGGCTTTTTTAAAAAATATATATATTTATTTTCTTTCTTTTTTTTTAAAAAAAAAAAAGCATTGTAGAAATGTTTCCGCCACAATGAGTGAAATGGGAATGATTATTAAGAGAGAGAAAATAATGAGGACTTAAACAGAAGCCCCTCGTGGGATGCCAGGGCTGGCGGGACAGATGATGTTAAACAATGAGGTTATGATTCCTTAAATCAGTGATCGGCTCCGTTCACGAGCAAGGAAGCTTTTCTTTCACAACTGCCTTCCAAAACCCTGTATCTAATAAGAAAATACCAATTAAAAAAAGCCTTTAGCTTAAACTTTTGACTTTCTTGGAAACACTTCACTTCTGGTGCTTAGACCTTTCCTTTCCCTTTCTTCAGCTCCTGTATTTCCTCCCTCTTAAAACATGAGCTGCCCCTTTCATATATTCCAAAGAATTCCTCTTTTTCCAGTCATATATTTAAATACTTAAATATGAACACTTAAATGTGCAACTCCTTTGTATGCTATAAAGATTCAATCTAAAAGGTAGCTAACATCTATCTGCAGGCCTGCTACGGGTGTCATAAACATGCAAAGCAAAATTTTACAACTTCAGAATACGGCATTTTATTGCTGTTTTTCTATTGGAATCCCATTTCTTTAAAACCCTGTAATTATGGTTTGAAAAGATCCCTCCAGAAACAGAGATGATCTCACTGAGAAATAGTCTGCTGACCCAGCTCTAATTATTTTCCAAATTCTGAAATTTGTAATTAAAAACCTTCACCCAAAGGAAGATGATGAATTTTCACATGAAAATTGCAAAACAAAAAGATTTTGTGAATCTTTATGAAAGGGCAAACTTTATAGAGACAGCATTGGGGAAACCAAACTGCAAATAGTTTTGGATAATTTGATATTTTCTGAATAGTAATCGATTATTAAAATACACTAATAGAGGTTAGACAACCAGTGCCAAGGCACTTGCACAAGTAGTTAATATTTTATATATAGGCAAATCAAAACTGAGTAAACCCATGGATGTAATTCCCAACACTCTGTACCACTGCAGCAGCCATTTATCGTTTTGCTGCAAATGCTCTGACTCGACTTGCGGGAAGAACGTTGCAAGAATTTTGATTTCCACCTCAGATTTCCAGGTCACCAACCAAAGACCTGGTTTTTTTCTGTCTCTCAGCAACGCCACCGTAAAGCTCAGAGCCAAACAATCCTCCTTTGCCTTCAAAACTGGCACGAGGTTCTTCAATCAGAACTTAGCTGCTGGTATTTGAAGCAAAGAAAAATGCAGCTCCCTTTTCCCCAGCCGTATCAGCTGCACTGTGCTGACGGGAACTGACATTCGGTTTTGTCAGTAAAGGAAGAAGACGTGACTCGAAGACACACAGGGAGCAGATTTGTTGAGTAAGAAGGTGCTATTTTTACAAAGTCACTTTACATTGCGAGACGCTGAACATTTACAGGGAGAGAAAGGTGCTTAGGCAGCATTTTCCAGAGTTGCACAGCGTGATCCCGAGGAGGCACTGCTGCCCTGATGCAACGCCCAGGGAACGGGGAGAGCAGCTCCTGGGCTGCAGAGCAGGGTTATCTGTGGCCATTGGCTGGGCAACAATTTTGAGTTGAAAGATACATTTGAGAGAAAATAAAATTTGTTCGTGACCAAGTTAGAAAAGGCAGAATTAATCCAATTAATGATGCATTTTTAATTCAGTGAAACTGCGTGGGTAAGCACTGGAGATTTCATTTCCAGCGTGCTGCCCACCTGCAGAGCCTGTCTGAAAGCCATGGGACCAACAGATGTTTAGCGTAACTGAAAATCAGATCAGAGGTACAAATCCACACAGGAATCTAGGAACGAGCATGTGCCTAAATACCTTCTGGATGCAAGCCTTAGTCACTAATGCTACCGAAATCATCGTACATAATGAGCCAAATGTTTAAAAGCAATTCTCATTCTGTGTTTCTTGGATTAGAAACCAGATTGGAATTTTATTTGTCATTTGATCCTAAGTAGGCCAATTGGATTTTTTTTTTTCTTTATTTTAGTTGATTTTACAGAAGCATCTTCCTGTAATCTACTGCATTTCAGTAGTACTAATACTTTGAACTACCTGGTCTTTTTTAAAAATAAGTTTCACATAAATGAATCAGCAACACACTAATATTCAGAATTCAAAGCAATCTCTTTGTGCCTCATCCTCTGCAGAGTTGCTCCCATCACCAATCTTGGTGTGAAACCAGCTGCCCATCACTGAGTAAAGCAGGGCCTTTTCTTTGGGGCCCCTTTTCCATTCCCACAATAAATGTGCTGCAAATGTCTGCAAGAATCACAAAAGGCAAAAAAGAAAGCCTTGAACTCGGTGAGGAATACGAGCAAAGAGTTTCAAGCCTGAAAGCATGAGGTGCAACACTTTTACACATTAAAAAATCTCATAGAAATTTGATGAACGATAAAGATCTGGGTGGGGTTTGCTCCTGAGTACTCACTACTCAGAAAAAAAACCCAACACCTGATGTAACTTCTTTGTTTTAACACAGATTACATGAGACAACATGAACAATTAATTGAATTTTTCCTTCTGCCATGCAATTCTCTCATTGGAGATGACACCTGGAATCGCATGCAAATACAATCCCTGCAAAGGAGGAGCTGGTAGGAAAGAGTCCAAAAGAAATATAGACATATATAGAGACATATGTTGTCAGCTAATCCAAGATCATGTTCTCATTCAACCAGAAAGTCATGCAGAGTGACGCAGAGAGTCTCGGAGAAGTGGTATTTAGATGTCACTCAAGCAGATGGTAAATGAGCCTCAGTTCAGTGGAAAGCGTATGTGTTGGTGACATGAACATGAGGAAAGCGGTAATCCAGCCACACACGACAACATGAACTGAAGCTTGCTATCGTGATAGCTAAGAGCGGCGCAAGCACGGGGCAGGTGCCCTGCTCGTTCCAGGGGGAAGGGAAGGGAAAGGAAACTGTGGCTTTGCAACCAGAGACTAAGATTATGGGAAGCCGTAACACCGTAATAGGGCGTGCTTTAGTTCCTAGAACTTCAGCTGGCACCTATTAAAAACATATTCGATAACAAAAAAATTGTAATGTTTCCAGACCGACTTTGGGGAAGGTTTACAAAAATTTCAGCTTTTGAATTGAATTTAACAAAGGGTAGAAACTGAGTTGACTTTTTTCTCTGCTGCCAGTCAGAAAACGAGAGCCCATGCTGGACGAACACGTAAGGACCGATCCATGGTCCCACAGCTGACAGCAAGATGCTCGCTGCTTTAGTGTGCTTTGCGTTTAGGTTCATTTAGGTCCAACAGCCCAGCACTCAGCAGCAAAACGCATGGGAACTAACCTTCAGGTGAGCTGCCATCAGCCTCCTTAGGTTGCTGGGGGTTTGAGCTCCCGTTTGAAACCCTCTGGTTTGGGGTTCATTCCACAGCCCTCTCTAGTATTAAATCAGCACTTTTATAAAATGTGGACTCATTACGTTAGCAGTCATTTTGGATCAATAAAAAGTATCACCTGTAACTTCTTGTCATCGATTTTAAACTACACTTGAGCAATTGTTTCATTTTCTCCTTTCATTTTGTAGGCAGCAAACGTTAGCCAAACTGAATTAAACTAACATGGACTCAGATCCATCTCTGCATAAGAACTCAACCAGTAACAGTGTCCATTCTTCTGAAAAGCTATGGCCAGGAGAAAGAGGCTATCTGCTGTTGGGAAATGAGGCTGTTTTTTAATCCAGAGTTTGTGCTGAGCTCATGGCATATGAGAACAGCTTCTTAAAACCAGGCAGGAGTGCCAGGAGTGAATGATAGCCTTTGTGGCTATCACTGGGCTCCAGTCTGGTCGCAGATGTGAATAAGAGGCAGAAACCAATTACTGGAGACATGAAGGAAAGGAAAATACATCTGTGTGTGCAACACTTGCCATGACTAGAGCAGAAACCAAGAGAGGACCAGGCACAAGCCTGGTTTGCCTCCAGTGATTTCAGAAAAGCCATTGCAAAGGTGAATTCAGCCCAGAGAATGGAGTTCCTAGAAGCAGAGCAGCCCGGACATAAGGAAAACAAAAGGTCAGCCAATGATCAATGTCATGGTGAGTAATCCCTCTTCTCTTCCTTGTCCACAACCACGGTATTAGACCTGGGTTGAAGGGAGTCACTGAAATCATAACAGGAAAGACCAGAGTTGCACCATCCCCGCAGCCACCACGTAAACCTGGCTGAGCATGGGGCCTTGGGTGAGTGAAAGGACACTGGAGCCAGAGACATGTCTTTAACCTTGGCCTTTGCTATTTTGCAGCATTGCTGTTATACCGTCACCCCTCTCTTCCTAACACACAGCCTTTTTTTCCCAAACTGACGTTGAGCGCTGTCAAACACCACATCACACAGATCCTGCATCTTCTAGCAACCTTTTGCTATTTGCCAGCTCAGCTGTTTTGCATTTCAGGAGCAAAGCAAAACAGCTAGATTGCATCTTCGAGCTGACTGATTATTCCTAAACAAGACCTTAAGCAACACGCTACACCCAAACCCACAGGCCAGTCAAGGGCTCTGCAAACACCTTTCCTTCACTGGTCTGTGTGCCACTTCTTCCCACTGTCAGGTCTCTGTGGTGCCTTCATCTCTCTGAGTAGACGCCAGGAAAGTCTCTTACAAAGCAGAATATGATAGACTTGCTAATCTGGCTTGGTATAGTTACATTACTGTCTAAAAATGCATGCATTATTGCATTTATTGACTAGAGATCATTGGTTTAGTACATTAAGAAACCACGGCTTCTAAGGAGTTTTCTATTAATTTACCTGCATTGAGTTTTCCATGATTGCCTCATCGTTTGCTGTTATTTCATTATATGCATCCTAGATGAAGGCTTCTAGCACTCAGCCTTAAGATGCATCAAAGTGCTGGCATCTGCCTCTAGGATTTTGTGCAGTGGGGGACTGCAGGCTCGCAGCCCAAGGGTCCAGGAAAACAAGACATTTGAATTATTTTTATGTCCTTTCACAGTTAATCTATCGTTTTACTAAAGCACAGTGTGTGTAACACTATGTTCAGGATGGATGCAGGTAACAAAGATGCCCTTGTAGCTACTCCAAAGTTCAAGACTCCTTTTTGACTGGAAGAACTACAGTCTGTAATCCTCCTCCTCAGGGTCTCCAATGGATTAAGAAGATCTTGAGATAATAATTTGTTTCATCCTCCCTTTCCCTTGCAGAACTCAAGATGGGGGAGATGAAATGAGGACCACAGTGGGAAGGAATTCGGTAGAAAATATATAGTGGCTTTACCAATTAAAAATTCATGCCTAGGAAGACATGCAAGGAAGAGACTAAGATCAGAGTGGCTGATTTTCCAGAAAACAGAACTGGACATGGACAGGTGAGAGGACAGCACTACGAATATCACTCCTTGTTTTAATCTCTGCCAAAAACAACCTCAACGTTAAGCAACTGAAAGGAGCCTTTCTCTGGGGAGGAGTCCCTGCCTGCACTACGCCTCCTCCTCCAAGGATAAACCACCTCACCTGGCAAACGGAAACACTACAAAAGTAATGATATTTTTTTCAGCTATACTATTGACCAAATCTTTGCCATTTGGAAATGTACTGAAATGCTGTCTGCGCAACTGGTGATCACCCAATATTTAAACCAGTTCTTTCAGGGATAAACTTCAAGGAAGGCCACAGTACCATCAAAACACGTAGCAGGAGGCTAACTCAAAGATTCAGGCTATTTATCCAGGTACAGGGGATTTCCTGCCATGGAGAACTGCTTATTACGAAATCTAGATCATGCCCCCTTCCTCTTTGTTACCCATTCAGAGATGGGATTTACCACACTACTTCTGAGCTTCTGGTACACGCAAGTTTCAGGCATGAGTCTTAGCCTCTAGTCTGACAGATAATAAAAATACCCAGCAGGGAAAAAAATAGCAAGAAAAGAAAAGATACAAGTTGGAACAATTAATGGAGAAAATCAGAGATACATATACTTTTAAAACTGTAGTTTTATACTTTTAAAACTGTAGTTTGTTGGCTTTCTGAGGGAGACAGAGACTGGTGATTTTGAGAATTAAAACGGACTCCAAAAAAGAGCATGCAAAAATCCGATTTCACAAACATGCGGCATCACTCAGTGCCCTGCCACTCCTGGGCTTTCCACCTGCCTGGCTGCGGGGGGAAGAGCTGATGGGGTTCACCTGCCAGCATTCACAGCATGCAAACTCTGGGCATTGGTAATTCAAGAAAGTGCATGTTTGCTGCTGAGAAGCAGTGTCTGGGGCGGGGGAAGAGATTCTTCCAGTGCAGGCGTGGAAGTAGATATATTTATGCATAAGTAACTTAAGATATATGTATCTGTGTACCCTTATGGCCATTAGATGGGTGCTCTTTGGGAATTCTCTGAAGCCGCCTAACGATTGTCAGCTTGATGAAAAAGATGAAAACACTGCTCGTACGAAACCCTCTGCTCTAGCTATCTGTTCCCCACGGGATCTAGAAACAGAACCATTCACAATGCCAATGTCAACGCTGAGGGGAACCCGTATCCCCTACGTCTGGTGGGACAGGCTGAGATTAGTCCTTCTCTAGCTGCGTAGTAGAGGTGCTAGATAGGCAAGCCATGGCTTCCAAAGGCCACAAGACTAGGAAAGGTCAATTTGTAGTGTTCAGAGAGCCAAAGGAACGGTGATTGAGCAGAGAGGTAGGAAGCTGGTATTTCTCATGCTGCTAACGTGATATTGCTGTACAGTGCAATTCAATTTGCAAGGATTCCCTGGATCTTGAGGCGGGATGGAGCGATAGGGAGGAAGGGGTCTTTTTGAAAATTTTTTTTTGAAATTTTTTTTTTAAGTTAATTAATTATTTATTTTTAATTTTCCATCATTTGTTAAACTTCAGCTCCTGGCCTCCATTGCTGAGCAGCCGCTGGCTTGCTAGCCCAGACCAAATTCCCCATCCTCGTCTCTTTGAATCACATGTTCTGCATGATTAGCAGACAAGGAAGCCTCTAATTTCTGAGCGGGCAATGGGGAGGCTCTTTCACCTTTTTTTACTCATCTAGTACCTCTATTAAGCAGAGAAGTGATCAGAACGGGTGGTAGCAGGGTAGAGGGAGAATGAGCCGTGCAGCTTTTGATTAGTTCCGTGCGACGCATTTCCCGTGGTACCTAGAGTTTCCTGAGCAGCATCCGCATAGTGACTCTCTGCACGGTTTGCTTTTACTGGAAATGAGGGGAGAGTAAAAATTAGACCTGGAAGCAAATGCCAGACAGGAAACTTTTGATTACTGACTCTAGGTTTAAAAGACAGGTGTTTTGAGGGCCGGGTTCATGACAGGATTTTTCTGTTTGAGCGTTAAATGGAAAAAAAAATAAAAATCAAGGGGGTTTCTGAAATTTGTCTCACTGTGGTCAATAAATGTCATTATTAGAAATGACGCATACTGCATTGAATCGGTGGCGTCAGTTCATCTACAATTGACTGAGTCCTGCAGGAAGATTTTTCATCTGCATTGCAAACAAAAAGTACTCTCTTCTTCCTCTAAACAGATAAAAAAGACATTTTTTTTAATTGCCTAAGCCATGGAGGGCCAAAACTTCAACTTGTTTTGTCCAACAACATTGAAAAGGTTCAAATTCCTTTTTTTTTTTTCCAAAAAAAACCTCACAAAGACAGCCAGTTAATCTGTGAATTATTTGCACTTCTCATACAGAAAATAGCATCGTATTAAGCCTGGCATTTAAAAAAAAAAAAAAGATAAAAGCGGGGTGTGGTGCAGTCCCTTATGGGAAAGGATTTGAACATCTGCGTTCACACATCCATTTTTCATAACGCTTTTTAGATGGACCCTACCACTTCTGCAGAGTCACTGGCTTTGCTGAGGCACCACCACAGCTCCCGTGAGCCCATCCCAAATCGCTGCTCAGGCACTGCCCTGCCAGGAGATCGCCCCCACGACCAGGGTCCTCCACGCCATGGAGCAGCCCTCTACCTGCGGAAGGGTAATGACGTGGCCCCCATCACCCCACCTGGCCACCAGCGGGCATCACTTGCTGAGTTCATGGACAGACTGAAAAGGCTGAAGGGTGTAAAAACCCAATCTCATTTTACACTTGAACTCGGCAATCGGAGGAGCTCGCAGGCACACACAGAAGGAATTTGCAGGAATTCTTTCTGCTTCGCGACGTCCTGTGCAAGCTCAGCCGACACCACCCTCTGCATCCTGGGGACTCCTTAGGCACCCGCAATGGGACCCCCCATCCCCAGGGAGCCCCGGGGACCAGAGGTGCTACCGGGGCTGTTCTGGAGCTGGGGTCTGAGCATCGCGGCGTGGGAGTGAATATTCAGCATGCAGAGCCTCAGGGAGACACGTGGGTTACTCTCCTCTCAGTCTCCTCTGCAGTCCCTACGGAAAGATGCAGTCCCTTCTGTGCAAATAATCCGCTCCCCTAAAGGCAACTGATTATTTCCAGATTACTGTCAGTCCCAGCATGAGTCTCTGACACCAGTTTAATCGGTTAGAAGGTCAAACGCCAACCCAGGCTAACAAGGCCCATCGGGCTGGTGATTGACACCAGTTTCCACGGGCAGCAGCGGTTAGTGACACCTCGGACACCCTAGGCTGGATGAGCAGGGGCCCACTGAGGCAACCAAAGGCATCCTCCAGTGCGTACAAAAGCCTTAATCACACCCCTGAACAGAGATATTAATGTTTTGTGTATCTCAGACAGACATATACATACATTGATATATAGATATACGCACAGATACACACACACATTACAAGGTGGCCCAGTCCAGCGTTCACTCAATATAATGGCCAAGGTCTTGCTGAGTTCATTAAGGTCAAGGACAAACCACAGCTGAGGACAACCTTCCAAAGAGGTTCCTCTCATTACCTACGGGACTGAACTCATGCTGGACAAAGTAATCTGAGTTTTAGCTTCCCAGTTCCCTGAAATCCTTCTGTTTCTTTTTCTTTGATATTAATGTGTTATTATGATCACTTGGTTCATTAATTTTTAGCTTTTCACCCAATTATATTTTGGAAAATACAAAAGGAAGAAATGTGGTCATGGATGCCTTCAGATGTTTATCAAACCATCTGTTAAAGAGCATCTGAAGCACGCATTTCATATAGGAGCCTCCGTAGTCCTGGCTAACCATATGTTTGTCTTTTTGACATTACAATCAGAAGACAAAATAAACAGAGACGAGATGCCACAGCGAATTTCCAGCCTGATTAACATAGGAGTAATCAAACCCCGTTACCACTCTGATTTGCTAGCTTTCTGCAGCAGGAGGGGTGAGAAAAGCCCCACCACAGGGCAGCTCTCCTTCCCTGGTGTTATGAGGCAGAGAGGACTCATATTTGGACCGAGAGCATGAGAGTAGCGTGGTCTTGGAGGCACGACTGGGGCTAACTGCTCCTGCAGTAGCAGCCAGCCCAGGGAAGGGCAGATGGCCACTTCTCCTGGCCAAGGCAGACAGTAGGGTGGACACAGCGCCCAAAGCAACGGGCAACAGAGGAAGCTCTGTAAGCAGCTTTTAAATAGGGAGGAAAATAAAAAGGGGGAAGGGTAAGTAGCATGTAGAAAAAGGCCAGCATCTTTTCTGCTCATCACAGCCTGGGCTCCATGTCACAGGGAGGTGAGTTCCTGTCCCTCCCCACAGGTCAGCACACAGCTTCCCGGCGCTCGGTCATAGATGGATGCAGACAAGCTCGCGGTGAAACACGAAACAGAAGCGATAGAGAAAGGACGTAACCTGTCTCTCAGATCGGCTGTCCCATTTTACGCCAAGACCAAATCAAAAGCCACCTGAGTAATTCCAGGTGAACCTGAGCCTCCACCATGCTAACCCCATCGCCTCCTCATGTCCTCCCACCCCAGGCAGCAGCTCTCCGAGTGCCGTCTCGGCAGAAATCAGCACGGCTACAGCAGCACCGGAGCCAGAGGGCAGCATCGCCGCTGGTGCACGGGCAAGACCCCGACAGCTGCCCCGCGCACTGGCGGGGCGTTTGGGATGCTCCCTGACCTTGCAAGGCAATGTTTGTCTTGCACAGAGCAGCCGTGCCAGCATCCCTTCTCTAACTTAAAAAATATTAAGATGCAAAATAGTGAAAAAGCTGTTTCTGTTCTGTTTGCTGTAAGGATTTTGTGGTGTATCAGTTATGGAAAGAGGGATATAGGAAATCAGCCACTCCCTACACATAAATACAACGGGAGGAAGATTCAGCTTTCTCCAGATGAGAGACTGTATGTTTCCTTACATCGATGGAAATGGGAAGTGGCAAATCCTTTACCAGCTGAAGCGGTAAAAGTGTGGTGCTGGGGTCTGCTATGAGAGACGATTCATCCCGAGGAGTTTCCTGAGTGAAACAGTCATCAGTGACAGACCACGACTGGATGATTAACTGTCGGGTGGGCTGAGAAACAGGACAAGTTTTCTTTTCTAAGGGCACGATGACACACTGAGCATCATTGGGAGGCTGCTGGAAATTAAAGTGGGTGGGAGATTTGGGATGTGAATGTAAAAGATCCAGAAACTTTTATTTGGGAAAACAGGTGATTTGGGGCCCCCTGAATATAGGGACTACTGTGCAAAATTCCTTCCTGAGGTCTGAGACGTTATCAGATGGAAAAGGGCAGTGGGAGCAGGTAGAATTGATATTGCTCTAACAGAACACAGAAGGAAAGAGCTTTGGTTCTGCTACAGCAGCTGAACTGAACACTATAGAAAGTATTCTACTGCCATATACACGGCAGCTGCAGACCCTCAGCTTAAGCGCTCCTGGGTTCAGGTTTAGCATCTTACAACAGAGGGCAACAAAACCCATCAGCGTTTGGAAATGACCCTGATGAAGGAGCCATATATAGTAAAAAAATACTCTGAAAAAGGGCAGTGAAAGGCTATTTTTACTTCTTTCTGTGACATAAGTTAAAGAAAGCAATGTAGAAAATGAACAGGGAAAAACCTGCAACCTCTACGAAGAAATATTATATCCAGCCTAGTGTTTTAACCAGTGAAAATGAACCCTGCAAGACAGGACTGAGATTCAAAAATAAGAAATAAGACTAGTGCCTCAGAGATAAGACTAGTGCCTACGATTGCAGGGATGCTGGCTGGTGTGACCCTACGAGGGAGAGCCGGTCCTCAGATTTCCTCGGCTATGGAGCTGATCAGATGAACAGAGATTTCGTCTCATTGCACAGTCATATGCCTGTGAGAAATGTGGATTTACCCTTTGATGCATCCGAAGTATGGCACTGGTTGAGACAGGGCAGCGGAGCAGCCAGGTCCCTGGGATGAAATGTTGACCCTCCTGATGCCACGGGCGGGTGGCCAAGATTTCAGCCTTGGTCTGCTCCCAGAGAGCACTTCCCACGTCATGCTCCCTGCTTTAATAAAGCTGGATGGAGGCTGCCTCCGCTCTAGCTACGCAGGCTGAGGCCCCAGGTAGGAAAAAAAAAATCTGGATAGTTGAAACATGATCTTGGAGATTTGGTTTATTTGGCAGGGAAGTGGATGGAGTGCTACGGAGGTTCTGCTTGCAAAGAAAAGCTCAAATGAAAGACAGAAAAAAGAGCCCAAGGGGGGGGGGGGGGAGGGGGGGGGAATTATTCCTCCCTTTACTGAGCACTGTATCTACCCAGATATCTTTGGTTGGATTTTATGCCAGGGAAAAATTAGTTTCTGGCCTCTTACAAGATAAAAGGCACAGCAGAAAGTTACATCTGCAAAATGCCAGGCTGTAGTTATACTTCTGAAAGACATATTCAGTGTTTACAATATTTAGGCCGTAAGCTATGTTTTGAGAAATGAGATGGAAGATCTGAAAGCCAAGCAGATGATCTCCACAGATCATCAGTTTTGCATCTTGCTTCCCAAGAAAAAAAATGAGATTCAGTCCCAGAATTACTTCTTAAAAGAACTGGGAAAATATAGGAAAAAAAATCCCAGAATTAAATACTTCTACAGGGATGAAAAGTATCCTAAAAGTATCCCAAATACCAGCCCTGTTGCTTTCCCTGGGACATGTGAATAGAGAAAAGCTCTCCCGTAGGTGAGATTTACGACTGGCCTTGGAAGGTGCTCGCCACTTCTCAGAGGGCGCCCGGCTGAGCACGCTCTGCACGGTGGACTCGAGGCATGGAGGGAAGACGGAGCAGGGACTGTGCTTCATCCAGAGGTTGTGAGGCCAAAGGGAATGGGGTGGAGAAAGGGTGTCTCTGCCATGCAACGTCGTGCCGTGTCAGAGAGCCCTCCCGTGTCCCACGGAGCAGCAGGTCCACGCAGCCCCGGGCAGTACCCTGCAGCGAGAGGAGCTCAGGAGAAGTTGCTAACTCAGCGACATGGTGATGGCTTCGTGTTCCCATGTCACCTCTGCCTGGCATGGCGTTGGGTGATGGAGACATAGGCAAAGCATCACCTACCCACCGGCACTCACTGAGCCTGCGTTATACTGTTTCAGCTACGACTCCAGCAACAAAAGAAAAAAAAGCAGCATAAACCAAAGCCCTGCTGTCACCCCGGATAAGTGTCTGCCAGCTCTGCCCGTGCTGCCCACCACTCTCTCTAGCCCCCACAGCCTCGCTATCCTCGCAGCTACAGCCCGAGGCAGACTGGAAGGAAGATATGATTTAAGGTCCAGCATACACGTAGATACATCGGACTGCCACAGCACAGAAAAAGCACGTTAATACCTAGAATGCTTCCCTCGATGGCGCCACATGGTACACACACGCACACACGTACATAGAAATCTACAGGTAATGCATGGGAATGGCATGTTGGCAGTGATACAGACCTGGGCGATGGTTCGGGCTGCTGCTCTTTCCTTTAAACAGAAGCAATAGTACATTAGCAAGGTGTCAGGTGGCAAAAGATGTTGCTGCTTCACTGTTAAAACATAACGAAAGGACAATACCAAACAATACAACTAAGTGGAAGTTGTGGACAGAAGAGAGGGAAAGGAGCACTTAATTCCTGGAGTTTCTGTCCCGGACAGAAGATCACTGGAGACTCACACAACCTCAGAGAAGACACATACAACGCACAGGGTTGAAGAGTTTATCCCAACCCATCCTTGTGCCTACGCATGACTGAGACACCTGACGGTCGTGTGATTTGTGTGAGCACAGGAGGACTTCTGTGGGCTCAGAGAGCAGCCCCCTTCGTTTGGAAATCACCGCCCTGAGTTGTTTCTGCACATAGGGAAGGATTTGAATAGCTCCCCTGACCCGGGTGCATCTGCTTTTCCTTCCTGGCCATTGGGACAGAGCTAATGTCAGATCTCTTGATGCATTAGCCGCAGTGCTAATGCGTGGTGCTGGGAGGGGGACATTGGTGGGAAGGAGTACGGACCCCTGCCCTGATACCCTGACACCCCAGGTCGGGTTTCTGCCTCCAAAGCCTTTGGCAGTTACTTTGCCAAAGTAGTTGGCAAAGGCTACATGGAGGGAGCGGGACGCCACAATTTTTGTATGCCGTTTCCTACTGAGATCCCAAACCACTTGATTGCCCTGAAAAATCATTGACATTGAGGACAAAGCGAGCTGAACACCTGCAAAAGGGTAGGCATAACACTGCAAGCCAAGCTAAGGCCACACTGAAAAAAAATCTCACCTTCACTGAGCAGGCATCTTGGTGACATTTCCCTTCAGCAATGAGGAAAACCTGCTCTGCCTTCAACTACTCTGATTCACAGGTTCTTCACACTGGGAAATTGCATTTAATCTGGGTCCCCGAAGCAGCCTTTCCCCTGCAGCCCCGCAAGAAAGGGAGCAGACTGTGTTTCTCAGCAGAGAAGGGCCTGCCTCCCCTAACACCAGACAGTCGAAGGGACAAACCAGACTGCGAGAAGACCTGGGCAGGAGGAGCTCGATTCCCTCTGAGCGTGATGCTGTACCAGCCCTGGCCCTGCCTCCACCCAGCAGTGACTGCTGAGATGCTGAGATCTGCACAGACCCCGACCCCTCTCCCTTCGGCTGAAGGCAGCAGCCTGGACAGACTAAAAAAATGCCCCTCCACCCTCTGCTCCTTGCTCAGACAAGCTTGGAAGCCCAGCCTCAGTCACTAGCTCAAATACTCACATTTTAAAGTTTGCAGTCTGACCCACGGGTCTACAGATCTCTACTCTCTGCAGAGACACACAGCCCAGGGCAGGTCCCATCCCACCCCTCCCAACTAGCCCTGATGCCCACCGGCATGGGCAGCATCTCTCCCTCCCTTCTGGGGTCTGCACACTCCCCATTCACCAAACGGGACAACCTCGCCTGCTTAAAAAAACAAGAATTACCCCTCCCAAGCATACGTTTAAGCTGCAGGACTCCTGGCCTTCTGGGGCAATCATGTATACCTTGCCACAGCAAATCTAGCAAAAATTTCTCACCGCTACGACCTTGCCTGCTCTTGGGGGAGGAGAGGGAAGGCTGGAGAGAACGGGGAATTAATTAACACATTGTGAGCCTGAGTCTCCTCTGAGGGTGGTGAAAAGCAGAAAGGTCAGAGGAAAACTGGGAACACTACCTTGACCAGACCCTTTGAAAATATGACTGCATTTTCAGCCAAGCACTGTAATATTACTCCAAAGCCAAGTTAGGCTGAAGAAATTCAGGTACAGCATGGGAGAGGGATGGAGAGGTCACTGAACGACCCATGGGGGACCAGCTGCCAAAACCTCTCACATCTTCAAGGCTGTCCATATGCAAAAGGCAGGAAGGAAAAAACCAAAAGAAAAAAAGAGAAAAAAAAAAACAACAAAAGAAAAAGCTTACAAAGTGTGTACTTTCCGAGCTCTCTTAACTCTGCTGCTAACCTGAATGTCAGTCCTGATTTGCTCTTCAGGTTCCTCAGGAGCTCCAGCTGGTTCAGAGGAGGGATGAGTCTAGAGGGACAAAATAAAGACCATTAATATTCAGGCAGAGCTGATTTCAGAGCCTCCTGTCTCGGAAACTTCCCCCGCTGCCCCATCCTTTCAACTAGAACCAGCTTTGTGCCACCATCTGCAACTGGGGGGCAGCTCGGGAAGGATGGAGAAGGGTTTGGCTGCTACTTCCAACAGTGTCCTAAGGCAGAGTGGTGGGGGAAGAGAGAAAGTGACAGCAAGAGAGAGAGAGAAACTTGTCTGCACCACCGGATTTTGAACCTCCCAAAAAACAAGCAGCTGCCAGGGTTTCTGAGCAGCACCGCAGTGTTTTGGCAGGAGAGCTGTTTCACCACCTGTAGTCTAGTGGTTGGCATTGCTAAGTTTGGAGGTCAACGCTTCAGCTGTGTATTAGGTGGATAGAAGCTCCAGTTTCGGAGGCAAATGGGAAAACTCAACCCTGCTGCTCTTGGGAATGTGGGGAGGCATGGGAAGGAGCAGCTTATGGGGCAGAGGAAATCGGGACAGGACGCTAGGACCATCCCAGGATAAACAGCAGTGCGCTCCGGGGTCAAGTTTAACCAATTCCCTACTATCCTCATCAGGTTTTGCCCCAAAATGAGGCAAAATCATGTATCGTTGCCTCCTAGGAACCATGGGTTTCCTTCCTTTTTCAGGAATAAAAAGAACCTGACAATGGGAATCCTGGTTAATAATTAAAAAAAAAAAATGAACAAACACCCTGTTGCCTATCCTGCCTTTGTGCTAAAAGCCATTGAATTAGCTCCCACATCCACTTTTGGTTTCTTCCCTCAGACCCTGGGAGACTGGGGCTTGCTCCATAAATATTTAACGTCGATATTCAGTCAGGTTTTTAACCAAAAAAGATGTGAGCTGGAGGTGTCGGGGGGAGGATGGAGAACGCTGCACACGGTTGCGAAGAGCAGCATCTACTTAAAAGCGTGTTTGGGGACTCTGCATTTGGGGTCAAGGCCAACGGGGCTCATCCCATGGCTTGCTGCAAACTCCTTTCTGGGCCACCAGCGTGCCCTTGTCAAACTGTCGAAGTGCCACATGCCATCAACTGTGCCCAGAGGGTGCGAAGTCAGCGCAGCAGCCGCCTCCGGTCGCGCTTGTGACAAGGGAGCGGGAGGATGCATCACTGCAGGGATGAAGGGGAGGATGGGGGCTGCCGGCGGGCGGGGAACAGGCTGCCTGCAGCTGCCCGCCTCTGCGCAGTTGGGGCCACAGCCCAAAAAGCCACGACCCCAAGGCAGCGTATACTTATGGCTTTTCTGGAAAATTAACCACGTAGGTTTTAATGAAAGCAAGCGGGACCTACGCAAACTGTCCCCAAACCGCAACTTAGGACTGGAAGGAAAGGGGTGCGAGTGCTTGCACTCCCCTAAAAGACTGGTCTCAGCTGAGGTGCTGTAAGAAATGGGGCTGTTGCTTACTGTAAAATAAAGGCAGAGATATTTATGACCACATTTTTTCAGCCGTTATGAGACCAATAGTTTCACAGTTTTTCTCTAACTGAAAAAAAACCCAACTGGAAAAGCCTCTCCTCTGCATGCACAAAACTCATCCTCAAAACCACAGTTGTTCAGCAGAGCAGATTTGGTGTTCACAAGATTGAAGCAATCAGAAAATTTTCCAATCCTAAGTATGGAGAAAAGAATAAAAATAGGCCTGAAAATTTTGGCTCAGCTCCCCAGTCCAGCTCTGTTCGCTTCCATCCGGAGAAGAGCACATCCTGATCTGATGAATTAATGATCCTCTTCACTCAAGACGTCAGGAAGAAGCTGACCTTGGTGCAGTGGAGCAGTGCACGAGTGCTGGGCTGTCACCCCCGTTCAAACCCACCGTAGAGTTTGCGGATTTGTTCCAAGGTGGGAGAAGGTGGTGCATAAAATCAAGCACGAAGTGTACTTAGCAGTTAATGAAGGGTGCACAACTGTTCTTTGGTGAGTTAGTTTCTCAGGGAGGTCCATACCCAGCAGAACAGAGGACAACAGCCCCACTTCCTCCAGCTGGGATCACAAACCCAGGGCTCCCACCGATGCAAGTCTCAGAGCTGAAGAGCTCATTAGCTCACTAGATTGAAGGATTCAGGATCCCAAAAGGAGCTCCTTCCTTTGCATTAGCCCACAACACAAGGTTTACACCGTGCTGAAGGTGGCAATCTCTCGGGCCCCCACAGGTGCTTCCATGCAAAGGTAAAGACACACAGAAATTCACCATTTCTGTGGTAGGGTGAAGGGCCTAGTACACGTGTGGTGGAAAAAATGATGTTTTACTGAAACTATAATTATTAAAAATGGGTACAAACTCAGCCATGTACTTGACTTGAAATTTAATTTGAATTGAATGCTCAGCCTAACCTGTCATTACAAGAGCAGCTTGGGGAACAGCTACTGCATTGCACTATTTCACCAGAACCTCAAAGAAAAGACAGGGCTCTGCACAGCACTTTAACTGAGCTTTGCTATAAAACGCTGGATGGAGGGCACCCTGCACTGGTGTGTGTGCCCAGGGGACAGGTGCCACAGGTGCCACTGTGTCCTCCAGAGATGTGGAGAAAGGACCTCCGGCTGGGGCGTCTCACATTTTCTCTCTCTCCTCCTGGTCCACGTGTCACTTGTTAGCAAGGGAAGCGTGTTTCAGTTAAAGGGGAGCTAGGTGAGAAGATCTGCACGCCATGGGAACGCACACAGCTCATGCTACCCACCACAGCAACACTTCCGAGTCGCCGGCTGCTGCAGGGGACGCAGCGGTACCTACAGCTGCTTTCCATCACCCCTCCCAGTACAGCACAGAGAAACACCACACTAACTCCAGGCGCCGGCTGCCCCCATCCAAAGGGAAGGCAAATTTGCTATTCCTGGTAGCACAGACAACGCTCAAGCATCTGGGGACAGTAGGGATATCATGCCTCTGGCCAGGACATCATCAAAAACCCACAACGCGAGGAGGGCAGCAGCACACAACAGTGGGTGGGAGCATACACAAAAACACGTACAAACCACGACACGCGCGCACACAGAGACGACGATGATTTTTTTTGACCAGCCCCAGTATGAACAATTAGGAAGAGGGTGACAAGGAGATGGATGCTGGAATGGGATGGGGACTGAAATGAGTCTCCATGCTGTGTTGGAGTTCCTATGAGGAGCCAATTTTTACCCTAACCATGACTTTATGTCTCCAGCTTAAGCTATTTTTCATAACTGAGAACATTTATGAAACTTATAAAACATTTTATTGTAAGAAATGGGATGGAAGTGGCACATTCTTATTTCACTCCCAGCAGTAGAAAAATGTCTGATTCTCAAAACAGGCTGTTGTTCAGCACAACAGGAAAATGTATTCATAATATTATACTTGCAACTCATTGATGCAATTTGCTGTAAATTAACCACACAAAGCAGTAAGTGTGATTTACTAAGGCTGTAAAACTTGCATCTGTGAAAACTGGAACCAGGTGTGGAAATCAGTCACTAAATCACATCAGCTCTAACAGCATTCATGCATCTAGTGAGGATTTAAACTGCTCTAAGAACAGAGCTTGGCCCACAGTCTTGAAATGCAAGCCATTTATTCCCCATCTTAAAATATTGACTTGACTACACCTTCAGATACCCATCTCATACAAAATATGCCTGTGATTTGAAAATCTACTCTTTTCTGCAGAACCTGAGATAATATTATTTATCGTAAATCTTACACAGCCATACACAGGTCTTTGCATTTGGATTGATCCCAAAAGGTTAAGTCCCAGATTGAATAACTGGGGCTAAAAACTGCTTGGCTCTAGGTCTGTCTTGGAATAAAAAACTGAAATGGAAAAGTCCTGCTGAGATGGGACATCCCTTTCCCAAAAATCAGACTGGATTACTAGAAGAAATGAATGCTCATTTCAGTTTAGCATTCCAGATCTCTCTCTCTCCTCCAGACGTTGTCCCCAAAAGCAGGCACAGCTGCTACTGTGATTTTATCCTGTGCTACCACTGATGCGTCCTACGGTGCCACCACACCAGCAAATTCAGCAAACCTAGCGTTACCTCGTGGGCACAGCTCCTACAGCATGAGGTGAGATAAATGACACAATGAAGGATGGGAAAAGAGGGCTGGAGAAAAGGGAACGCGCGGGAGCGATGGCAGAGGTAAAATGGAAGTATGAACAGGGAAGTTTTCTTGTTAAGTGTTGTATGAATTGGAGGAGGTTGGTAAGACCATCAAGAAATCATCCTTAAAAAAGCAAGCTTATCAAGTGCTCTTCCATTCTCCTTCCTTAAATCATCATTTTGGCAGACGGTTTCCCAACACTTGTGTGTACCAATAGCTAAAATGTACATGGAGGTGCATGGAGTTAGTCTGTAGGCAGCAGGATGGAGAGTCTGGTTTGGGCTTTCACTCATTCCTTTGAAAAAACTGATCTTCAGAGGTTTCTTTTTTTTCTTTTTTTTTTTTTTTAATTAAAGGCTTTGCATGTTACAGTCCCAAACGAAGAACAAGGAGTGACATGACACACAGTTTCAGAGTCACATGCACTTCATACCTGGAGGCACCGTACGTTTGCGTTTGCGTGCTTTTCAAGTGTTTTCACCAAAGAAAACCAAAGGGATAAGAGAAAGAAAAACAGGGGGGGGAAGGTGGGGTGGAGGAAAGGGGAAAAGAAACAGGATAAAGAAAATTAGCATATGAACGAAGTGTATCCCCGGCAGCAGATGCGCTGTGACCAGGCTTACAGGTGAGCACGGGAGCGTGGGCTGAGCTCGCTCCCGCTGCAGCCGGCTCAGAAACCACTGCACACCCGCGTCACCCTCAGGGACAGGCAGCTGGCACCGTGCTCCGAAAGCAAATGGGCACCACAGTGCGGGGAAAATGTGAGGGCCTCCCAAAGACCTTTCATGAGACATCCACAGCCCTCGGTCCCATCAGCCAGGGACTCCTTGGGCTGGGCTGCTGACTTGGGCATGATGTGCAAGCAGGGTTTTTTTAGTGAAGACCAATATATGAATGCAGTTGAGATCAAGGCCCTGTTCTCACAAGTGACGATAAAGAGTAGATTTTTCTTCAGCAAATCCAGTGGCTGATGCATAACAGGTTACGATGTCTGGGCGCAGCAAGCTATGCATGCATTACAAGCCCAAACCGCACCTGCACGTACAGGAGCCTTGTGCATATTTCAGATTTGGTTCTACCACATTTTGAATTTAATGATGAAATCTAAGCTACTCTCAGAGGCCACCATATTTTCCCCAAACAAGTGAGACTGCAGTAGAGCTAGTGATTTGAGTGATGTTCTGAAGACACGTGAACTCCTCCAAGGCATGTGTAACAATTTTCTCTTATCAAGCAGCCAGTCTTTTTGGAGATGCCTTGGGAAGAGAGGTAAGCTCAAGTCACAGGGCTCCTGCTATGAGGAATAAGCAGCCCAATGTTGAGCAGAAAGGGTGCCAAGGTAGCGGTGGCTGCAGATCACCCCCAGGCACCCAGGAGGGAGACGGGGGTATTGTGTTCCTCCAACCCGCTTCCTAACCACCTTGTGCGTTTCAGCCGCATGTCAGTGGCCATCGCCTTAATGTGGCACTGGGCTTGACGTGCCACTGAGGCTGCACCAGCACAGGGCTGCCAGCACCCGCCAGCTGGCTTAGTGAAGTGGGTAGACGAGGATAGATGGACAGTGTGAGTGATGGAAGCTGCAGCCAGAACATACAGTTACACCCTTTTTTTTTTTTTTCCAATTAATTTATCTGACTGCATCCAAAACACAATCAAAAGAGGTTCACTGCTTTCTTGGTAAAAAATTAAATTTGACTAACAGCTGGATCCATTGGTGCGCCCACGGCCCACTCTCCCAGGTGACGTTCACTTCGCCTGCGCACAGACAGGAGTTGGGATTTAAGGGTGAAGCTGGGAGAGCAGAAACCTGTGCCCAGGGAAGCCCAGGGTGACACTGCTGCTTGGGGCCAGCATTGGGAGCAGCACCCACAGCATCAGCCAGCAAAACTGCTATGACCCTGCTACGACTTTTTCTTGTCTTTTTATTCAAGATAGCTGGGCTCTTCACTAAACCGCACTTTTTGCTCTTTCTCCTTCCCAAAGTTTTAATTTAGCCTCTTCTGGAGCTCTTTAGCTTAGTTTTCTTCCATGTATTAGCTCCACGGGAAATACAGGTTTTAACAAGCGGATTAAGTAGCAAGTAATTACCCCCAGTACATCCTCATGCAAAAGGGTGTCACTGTATGTCTGGCTGTGTAGTAAGTTCAGTCTTTGAAACAGCAGTAAAACCTGACAAAGTCCACTGAAATCAGCCCCTGGATTTCTCCGTTTTGCAGAGGACTTTGGACCAGGCTCCGGACCTCGTCCTCTCCAGTAGCTGATCTCAGCCAGTGCCACAAATGTACAGAAGGTCAAATACTGGGAGGGAGAGTTTCAATGGGGGGTGGGTTTAATGTTATTGCAAAACAGTCGTGTTCTGTTTTGTTGGGTTGTTGGTTTGGGTTTTTTTAAGCTAAATCTTGAAGTCAGTTCATAAATCTCTAGGGAAAAAGCAACCCGTCAGACACACACTGGGAATGAATCCAATGAAAACTTACTGACCACGACAATGTGACTTCCAACAGGTTTTTAAGATGGTTTGACAGGCTGGCCGCTGTGTTTCAAACACAGGCTAATGCTTACACTAGGAAATATATCCAGATTGTCTGCCCGGGGGCTAAAAGGCACCAGTAACATGGGAAAACACAAAGGGATTCACACCTGCAGTGGCATAACCTGGTGCTGCACCACAGCCCTGCTTGGGAGCAGGGAGACGGGGTACAGGGAGCCCCATCACACCCCAACAAAACCCAGCGAAGCTACAGGAATATCTAACCAACAGATCCAACTCCTGTACAAACCCAAAGAGATCTGGCTAGCCCCTAAAAACACGCCAGAAAGGGATGCGCGGCTCTGCCCGCGATGCAGTGCAGTGGGAAGTGTAAAATGAACGGCAATGCTTTGCCTTTTCGTTTCTGGGGAAGCCTCCTCCTAGCTGCCACCAACCCTGGGAGTGACACGGGGGATGCAGTGCTTCCCCACGTCCCGGAGAGCAGTGAGGCATGGCAGGGGACTCTGTCCCCATCTCCATGAAGCTCCAAATCCCAAGAGGCTGTGAATTCCCACAGCACTGCTTTAACCTGTGTCATTTCAGCTGAAAAAGCTGCCTAGGTACGATGACGAGTTACCTCTCCTTAAAGCAAGCCAGATGGATGCTGCTAAAACACAGTGGTGCTTTATCAGCATCACCCGTCACAGCTCTGCCATCCTTCCCTGCTCATGTCAACAGATTGGGATGGATAAATGAAATGCAAGAAATGGGAAAATGCTCACTGAATCCTGATTTATTTTTCCTTGTCTTAGACGAAAAAAAAGGAAAGGAAAGGGGGACCCAGGGCAAATGCACCTGGGGAGAGAGCTGGGCCAGTCAAGGCAGGGACAGTTTGCTGAAAGGCAGAAGGACCATTAGAGACCAGCTGGAGCAGCAAGGAGAGCCCAAGCAAGGGCACAAGGAGGGTGGCGTTTACCTACGATCCAGGGCAGCTCAGGAGGGAGGTCTTCACACCTGGGCACAGCAACTGTCACAACACAATGCAACTACCAGTGGACGTGGAGAAATAAAGGTGAAAAGAAGAGCACATACACACAGAGACACGAAAAGAAAAAAAAAGAAAACAACAGGGAAATTAAAATCAAGTCAAAAAGAAACACACACAAAAAAACCAACGCAAAAAAACTCCAAAAGCAAAAAGCATATACCAGCCCTTAAGACATCTTGAAATCAACTTTTTCAACCTAAAAGATGTAAATAAATAAACGAAACTATATCTCCAGATAGCAAAAATAAATATGGAGACAGTGGCATCACAAGGAAGGCAGTGGAAGAGGGAGGTTGAGGAGGAGGTACCTGTACATGGGGACGGTGACGGTGCGTTCATAGTACTGCCAGGTGGAGTGCAGGTCCGTCCGGGACAGGTTGGTGGCATAAAATCTCCAAGCCGCCTGTGGAGGAGACACGGCGGGATGGTGGACCCAGGCATAGCCAGGACTACCCTTGGTTTTATAAACCTCAGCCACCGAGATTTAGGACACCGAGTCCTCCTTCTGTTTTCTGTGGGATGGCTCTGACATTTTGCCTTTTCCCCATGACAAGTTTGGCGTGGTACCACGATACTCCTGACCATGTAAGCCCACCTAAAAGTGCTGTAGGTACCAGGCACTCGCTGTCAGGGTGAGGTCAGGTATCAAACGGGTGTTGTTGCACATTAGGGAGATGAAAAATTTGGAGAGAGAGGAGCAGTGGAATGTCAAATGACTCTAATTTAAAATCACCAAGGACGGCCTTCTGCGCAGACATCTGTTATCGTGAAAAAAATGCTCCCAATTGTAACTTTATATCAGTATAAATAATCTCTTGGGGGAAAAAAAAAGTTTGGTGAAAACAGACTGTCCTAATGCATTTGTCTTGCTGTGCTGGGCTGGATTTCATTCCTTTTCTCCCCCAGATTGCCTACCACATATGCTATTTTCTCATGGCTGATTTCCTGGCATTTATTCCCAGACAAGACCAGTCACCAGCTGCTGTCTCACACCTCACACACACAGCCCCATTTTTCACCTGCCTGTCTCCTCCCCAACTTCTAAAAGTCTATTAAGCCCCCCAAAATCAGCACAATGTAACTCAAAGGCTCCTTGGATGTGATCCTCACCTGAATCAGGCCCGCTGCTGGGTTTCGCCTCTTCTCAAAGTGTTTTTGTCGATGCTGCTCTTGAACCTTCAGAGCAAACCCTGAACCCAAGATGCCCTGGGGAAGAGAATGAAAATTTGCAGTTAGCAAGGCATTAAGTTTTCACTAAAAAGTTGCAGCCAATTTTCCCTCCAAAGGTTTGTTCTGGCTCATTTTCTGCTTAAAATGTACGGGGGAAGGAAGGAGAAGCCTCCATCCAAGGCAGCCCTGGCAGACGCTCTCCCCACGACGGGGCAGCAGTGGGGAGTGGACTTTGCTGGCACTCACTGGAATTGCTGCTTTTACCAACTACCTCCAGCCGGCTGATAAAATGTAGAATAACCACACCGTGCTGGCATTCAGCAAATTATCCCCATAGGGGAAAATCAGATCCATGCAACACACTGAAATACACTGCAAAAGGGACGGGGTAATTTGCTGAAATGGTGTAATCACCCCTAGGAATAGCCCTTTGCAGGAAAAAAAAAATAGTTTCACTTCAATAAATAATTCTGCAGTGCCAAATCTAGAGTTTCCATCCTGTTTGCTCATACACATAGTGCCCGAGCTGTGGATATTCAGACATGATTTCCCCTCTTCTCCCCTTTTTTTTTTTTGACTCAAAAGCCATGGAGCAGTCGCAGTCGGGAGGTCTCGGGGTGCATCGCGCCGCTGGACGTAGCTGTTGCGTTGCCACCAGCTCCAGGGGCCAGGGACAAAGCGCAGCTGAGCTCAGCCCCCCTCCCAGCGAGACGCTGCAGCCCCTGCTTACGGCAGGAAGGGCGAAGAAGGAGACGCCGATGAGCGTGAATGTAGCTGCCAGCAGCCGCCCGTTCCAGGTCTGAGGATACTTGTCCCCGTAGCCGATGGTGGTGAGAGTAATCTGCAGGGAGGAGATCACCGCACAGCCCTTGGTCAGACAACCTTAAAACTAAACCAACAAAGCCAAAACTCCCGCAACATCAGAGTGGGACATGGAGGAGCCAGGGTTACCACATGCTCTGAGCTGACCAAGTCAAGGTGCAGCTCGGGCACCCGGGAGGACCCCCGGCTTCTTGGGATGGGCACCTCTGTGGGAAGCAGCGATGCCCTGACACCCAGGACAGCACTGTCACCCTCCCTACTCGACACACAGAGTTTTCACGCCAGTGAGGAGCATTTTCTTGCCTTTAGCTGACCTCTGCCATCTGGTGCAGAGGCTTGCAGCAGCTCAGAGCCTCCCCCAGGAGATGGGGTTGTGCCCTCGGCAAGGGAAGCAGACTGGCACAGCTTCCCCAAACTCCCTTTCGGCATCTCACAGAAGAAGGCAGGGCTTTTTGCATGCATAAAGATCTGATGCGGTTTATTCCTAATCTTCCCAGCAGTGCCTAATTGCCGGACTCCCTTCCTATTTAAAAACAGCATATTAGCCCGACAGGATGAATTATGGCTGCTTCATACAACCTAATTTAGGGATGGTTTTTCCCCTCCTCAATATTATTGCAGTGCACCAAGAGAGTGCTGGCAAGCTGCTCTGTGTGTTTTGGGGAAGGAGCTGAGAGATTTCTTAGAGACAAACAATCTCCTGAACCCCAAACTGCAGGAAAAGGTGCATTTTCCCACTTCAGTCCATGGACATCACTAATGGGAAATGTTGGGGATCCCCTGAGGCTTCCGAGAGGATTTGGAGAGCCTGGGACTGGCAGGGCAAGGCAGGGAGAGATGGTCTGGTTAGGAACATCTTCTTTGAGACTTCTGCCCAGTGGACCCAATGGTCCCTGTGCCAAGTGGAAAGTTGTCCCCGTCCCATAGCCTCCATGGGCAGAGCTGGCCCCAGGGATGGGAGCTGACACCGTGCTGATGTGGCTTTGGAAACCTCATGCATTCAACTTAGAATAAAATCACTTTTACACAAATGGAAGTACGATCCCAAAGCGCTGTTTAATTGGACCCACTAAAAGCCCTATCAATTAGATGCCATTTTGACAAAGTGGTTAGAAAATGCATCTACATGGCTATTCCTTACCGAAACACAAAGTCGAAGCAATGCTCTCTCCATAGTCACTGCAAAGTTGGTTTACAAGTTCTTATAAATTAATAGACAACTACAAGGATTGAATCCGCTAAGATCAGACCAAGGGATGAGTTTCTGAACCTGAAATTTGATTTATTTCGCCCATCTCTTAACATCTGTCTGTACTGGACCTGTGAGTTGGACAATGGCAAAACCTGTTTATTTTAATGAAGCTCAAAATTTTACTCTGAGCTTCTCAGTGGCAAAACAGTCTGGTGTACCTCCACGTCCTGAAACGAGGGGGGTGATCCTCTGCCGAAGGCTCTCACAGCCTGGGAAGCAGGAGGGATAAATCTGCACATGGTTCTCCCGAGACTGAGCTCTAATCTGGGCTGTCACTTTTTCCTCATTGTTTATTTTCTAGTTATGTCAAATTGGGCTTTGTTTTTATTTTTCTGTCATAACCAAGGGGCTTGAAAAGCAATTTACTGCTTCTTTCCCTTTGTCGGAGCAGAGGAGCTGCTTGATCAGCCGATTCCTCCCCAAGCCTGTTATTGGGATTTGATCAAATCTGGGATTTTCATTACATGCTTTGTAATCAAGGTCAAACTAGCGCCACAGTGTCGGAGCAGAAGAACAATAACGCAAGAAGATTAGAACGTCATTAATTCTCTCTTTGTTAATCGGGTAATCCAATAATTCATATGCACACGCACACACAGAGCAAACTAAAAGTATTGCCCTTTCCTCCTTTGTCAGCAAAGATGTGAAAGGGGAGTGCTTTCAGCCCTGAAGTCTTTCTGGTACTTAGACCCTTTTAATTTTATAAAATTTATTCCAGCGTCTTTAACAGCGCGTTAAAACAGCCCAAGCACGATTTTAAATAATTAAAAGGCAGCAATACTTGTCCAAATGACGATCAAAGCACCCCATAGCGTGGGGTCTTTATCCGACCTGCCTCTACTGTCGCGACAGAGCTAAATCCCATGACTGAGAGCACACGAGTTCCCAGTTTCCTTGCAGCTCCAGCTAATTCAAGAAATGCGATCCTCTGACATTTTCTACGAGGTTTATTTAAGAAAAAGGGCTAAACGGAGTAGCCTGAAGCCATTTAATAAAAATGTTAACGAAGCACTCCGTAAGTCAATTCCTCACATAAGTGAATAGAAGATGGAGGGTTAATGGACGTTTTATTTTAACAACCAGCAGCTGTTCTAGGAAAATTACTTACCAGACCCCACCAGAGTGCATCTGCGTATGTATCAAAGTGCTCATTTTCTCCTTTCTCGGCCAAGTATACCAGGAAAGAGGCCAGGATGAGGCACAGGAAGCCAATATACCAGGCAGTAATCAGCTCCTGCAAGATCATGAAGGCATAGAAGAGAATAATTGTAATCCTGGTGCTCATCTCCAAAAGCTGAGTCGCTTGCAGTTGGATCTGAACTTTCCCTGCATTTGTTTAGGCTTTGGGGCTTTGGTTGGAGATCAGCAGTGCCACTTTTTGAGATGGGACCAGGTACTAGTGGTGGCCCTGCCACGTACACGGGGTGATCCCTCATCATCTAAACACATACAGCAAACCGAGAAGGAAAGGGATTGTTAATAACTCCGTTATTTCAAGATGTGGAACCGAGACTAAAAAAAAATATATATATATATTTCCCCAGTTCACACAGGGAAGTGGGGTTAAAACTGAAATGGGAACCTCAAATCCCTGGGGACTCTGCTTAGGGCAGGTCCCTTCCACTAACTGGGAAGGAGTTACAAAGCTGGGGACTGGATACAATATCCCCCAATTTCAGGGAAGTTTTAATTCAGAATTCACAGGACTGATTGTTTTTGGATGAAGTTAATACAAGAGCGGACAAAAAAGACCCATGAATTCCCTATGATTTTTTACACAGTTCTGGATAAGCTGGCTAAGCTTTTCAGGGGAAAAAGTGCAGGAAACAGGAGAAATGTTAAATTCATAAATTCAGCAGCAGGAAACAAAAAACAAACTCTTCCCAAACTGGAGAAAGGCCAAAGCGCCTTACACCAGGGATCAGTTCTGTCACTGGTCCGTGATTTGTTGGGAAGAGGAACCCGGCACAATAACCGTGTCTGCAAGAGGCTGCTGCTTGAAGGATGCACTTTCAGAAACGCGGCCGCTTTGAAGCGTACATCCTAGACAAAGAGCTTGCAACACCACCTGTGCTTAACGAGGCTGCTGGCTAATTGCTAACTCTTTGAAATGAGCTGTATCAGTGTGCAGGTGGTCACCATGTTCAAGATATTCCCTGCAAACAGCTAAACATCCCTCCTTTCTCTCCTCTACTGGTTGGAGGGCTCCATGGGACCTTGTGTCTCTGACTTTGCATTGCTCCCCGTGCTACTCTACGGTGTCTTTCCAATCTCCCCAGGCCTGGGAGATGTTTGGGATGGAGAACTGAACCAAAGTGGTGTCTCTGGTGGGGGGAAACATGAAGAGCAACTCAAGATCCTTGCCTGGGGCTTGCTCACCTTACTGTGTGCATAGACCACAGAGCCCAGGAGCTTCCAGGTGCCGCCCCGCCGGTCCATGCGGATCATGCGCAGGATCTGCAGGAACCTCAAACTCCTGAGCGCCGAGGTGGCAAAGACATTCCCTTGGGAACCCGCCGCCAGCACGGCGATGGACGCGATCAGCACCATGATGTCTGCACGAACAGAGGACATTGAAAGCTGAAGAAATGCTGCTGACCCACTACCAAAGGGGACGGCATTCCGACTGCCACTGGCAGCAGAAGGCTGTGCGTGAAAGGGATCTTGCGTCAATTTTATCTTGTGCTGGAAGGACACAGAATAAATCTTAACCCAGATGAAAGTAGCCACTACGCACCTTATGCAAACATCCTAGTTTCCTTCTCCACATTCATCCTTCCCATAGAAAATATGTCAAATACTGCAAAGTCTGAATTCTGATATGATTCAGTGTTAACACTGCTAAACTGGATTAAATCCTTGCAAAATGCATGCCCTTTTTCAATCAGCTGCAGCTGCCTGTTAGACAGTGCTGTCCAGAGGTGTGAATTCCCCCATCCAAATTGGGAATGAAAATCCCATAGCAATCCTAGGGTGCTCACGGACAAAGAAAGTCCAAGAAAAAAAGCCTTGCTCTATATATCTCAAATTCAAAGATCCCGTAAACCTCCCTCTTCCTTAGTTTTCTATGCAAATTTTATAGGTGTGCTTTTCTGTGGAATAAGCTAGAATCCTGCATGTGACCATTGCCAGCTCCCGGACATCTGAAAGCAGGCTCCATAGCAAATGGCACGGCCTCTCTGCCCACTCCTTACCCCATTAAAAATAACTGCTGTGCACAGATGGCCCCTTTCACAAGAGGATCGCTGAGTACTTTGCAAACAAGAATTAATTAAGTCTCATAACTCCCTTGTGAGGCAGCTCATCAGCACCAGGGAAAGCAAAGTGAGACACAGAGTTTCAACGACTTGTGAGCGATTCGGTGTTGAGGTTGGAGACGGGATCGCAGGATCCCAGGTCCTACACTCAGCTTTTCCCAGCTAAACCCCCTTTCTGTGGCTGTGAGTGGCTCAGCGATGCCTGGGGTATGCAGGGCAACGGCACGGCTCCCAGGTCTGCAGAAAACAGGGTGGGCCTCGTGCAGAATAACAAAAACCATGTCCATGGATTAGGACTTTTGCCTTTGTACTCTTTTTCTTCTCAAGGTGACCATGAAGGATGAGGATCAACCCCCAAAATGCCTGCAAGAAACCGGAGCACTGTGCAAGCAAGCGCTTGCAATAGCCATTTTGGTTTGGTAAGTCTCATGCAAGGGAGGCAGGTCTTACCGATGACGCAGAAAGGCTTGCGGGCAAATTTTAACCTTCCCCTCCAGCCCCGGTATCGGCAGCAGCAGCCAGCCGCCCAGATCCTCACAAAGTATTCAACCCCAAACACCACGATGGT
Source organism: Pygoscelis adeliae (assembly GCF_000699105.1). Taxonomy (NCBI): domain Eukaryota; kingdom Metazoa; phylum Chordata; class Aves; order Sphenisciformes; family Spheniscidae; genus Pygoscelis; species Pygoscelis adeliae. The sequence goes on from NW_008825076.1 coordinate 9,177,104, forward strand.
GACGATTTCCTGCGAGGGAGACAACACCGTTAGTTGAGAAAGAAACCCACTCCAGAACCAAATACAAAGCCATAAGCTAAACTCCGCACACCTCAGAAACTATTGGGCAGAGCTGTCTGCACCAGGACCGTTAAATGGAGAGCCCAGGCTTGAAAGATTGTCAGGTCTTTGCTGTTGTGTTTTCCCTCGCCCTCCTGTGGGGTGGTGAGATGTACTGCACATCATAGACTGCAAACTAGAGTTTCACACCTTCTCATGTCATGTTTGTGTCCCCCATCACACGACAGATGAGTTACCTGCGTATCTCCCCACCATCAGTCTCCAGGACTTAACTAGGATAATGCTGAGCAGCTCGGGGAAGATCAGAGATGGGAACCACTGACTACTGCATCCTGGGAGTCTTGTCTAGGTCTTCACAGGGGATTTGAGCTTTTTCCCTAGAAAACTGGACTGGGTTGTCTCTGGGTGCTGGGTGAGCCGGTGCAGGGGCGGTGGAGATCCTCTATCCCTTGACGCCAAGCGAGCACGCCGATGATGTGCATCGCAGCTCTTTCCATCGCCACCTGAATACCCTGCGCACGCTCCCTTCCCTCCGATTTCTTTACTAGCGGCGCTTGCCTCAGCTTCCTCACATGTCAAACCTGACAAAGCCCTAATTAGTCTGCAGCGCCTTTTGATGTCGATGTAGGGCAGGGACTGGGGAAGAGGAGGAAAGACAAAAGGAAAGGAAATGCATGAATCCGGCAGCCCCGTGACGTGGTGGTGCGTGCAAGATCTCTGCTGGCTCTTGATGGCAGAAGCCACATTGTCAGTGTGAGGGATGCCAGGCTATTTAAGGAGCAAAACTCTGCAGTTTGATGTTGGATCAAATAGTTGCAGGGATGTTATAGTGTGGGAGAGGAGGCAGCTACGTGGGCTGCTCCCTACGCAGCGCATCCGCAGCTTTTAATATTGGGAGCTGTTGGACATGAAACTGCTTTTCAGTTGGGATCAGTCTCGCTACTGTGTTTTGCAACGAGATAAATGCAGAAAAAAGAAAAATTTGGGAAGAAGGTTTTTAAAAAAATCCTTAAAAATATTGTGTTCAGCGTGTTCTTGATACTGATTTCTCCTTTTTTACATTTTCCCTATTTCTTACCTGCAGGTCCCAGTGGTCCCCTTCTCACAAGCAACAGTTTAAATTCTCGCCCCAGTTAAACACTCCCAACCTCAGGTTTTTATTGTGTTTTTGACTTTGTTTTAATGGCTCCTGATGGTTTCATTTGCAACCCTCCAACTTACCAGGATGTAAAGGGCCCCTTCTGAGCTGTTCTGGTACTCATCAATGGTCGAAAAGACAGACAGCACCAGGCAGGAGAAAACTAATAGAAAACTATGTAACACAAAAATAAAAAATAAAAAAAGAGAGAGCAGGAACGTCAGTCTTCAGAGCAGGAGTTTTTCACATTTGCTCAAACTAGTCCAGAGAGCATTTTTGTACATATTCACTGCACTGCTGCTACCACACTGTGTAAAAAGAGAAAGTAAATTCCCTGATTCTAGTAACTGAAAAGTTGTGCACGGAAGGACCCACTGGGCTGTTTCCAGTTTGGCCAGTGACAATCCAGTTCCCCTCCCAGGGGCTCTGATAACCCCTGATATTACTTCCCCGAGGAACCATCAGCTCTTACTGCAACATGCTTTCAACGAGCGTGCAAACGAGCAGGGAAATGCTCATTTATTAACATGGTAACAAGTGACCAGACTAGCTAAGAGCAGGAGTGTGGCCTGAACACAAACCCAGAGGAAACTCCATTGATCCCCTGCTTATGCATTTTCATCCACAAAAGCTTACACAGGAGAAGGACTGCATTTCCCACCCTTGCCAGGGTAGGACATTTTGGGTTGATTTAATGCTTAATTTAAAGATTAACTCTTTACTGCCTGGAAAGCTGGCAACTTCCCAGATTTGTTGTAGTATCACTAGGAGGTGCTCTTCTGTGGCCAGACCCGGGACACAGCAGGGGTTTGATCCAGTCTAAGGGATGTGATCTTGGTGCTAGTACCTTAGTACAAAGCCAGAGACAGCCTGCCATCGGAGCGGCAGCTGGGCTGGCCTCTCTGTCCCAGCCCTGCAAAGACACCAAGGAGCCCCATCCCGCCAGGAGCCTGGGGACCCAGCTTTGATATCAGCTCACTCAGCCTCTTTTATTTGCCACAAAAATGACAGGGGAGATTCTCAAACCCCCCTTACAGTATGCGTCCAGGTCTCATTGACATCTGCTTCTATGGGTTGTCCCAAAAGCAGCCTCAGAAGTGCCACATCACCCTGTTATTCATAGGCTGCCCCCATCAAAACTGCCCGCTCTGTGCTTTTCGTGAACGCTGGATGTACTAATGCAAATCAAAAGGCACGAGATGAATGACAGGAGCTCGACTCTCTTCTGACACTCAATGCCCGAGTCCACAGCTACAGAGGTGTCCTGGCATCCTGCTCACAGACAGAGAAGGTTTCCACCAGCCAGTGATGCCCACTGCTTGCTCAAACAAAAGGAGGGAAATTAATTTACTAAAGATCAATTTACTGATACAATAAAGTAGGCCAGTGCAGGGAGAAACTAAAAGCTGCATTCTTTAAAAGCATTAAATAATTCAACTGTCTGGCTTTGTCTCACATTCCTACAAACTGCATATTGAATATTTATAAGGTACAGTTCAGCTGGTGGGTGCTGTTCCTTTTCGTTGTATAAAGAAAAGGAGTTTCACACCACTGGGTCATGCTTGTGGCTTTGCAATGACCATTAATATCACAGTAACAAGTAAAAACAAGGGGATTTGCAGTATTTATTTGAACCACAGGCTGAAACATCCCTGCCTGCTGGAGGCAAGGGACCTTTAGAGTCATCTCAGAGAAGGCTGAGCTTTGTCAGCAACAAGATGAATTCAGCACAGACCAGATAAGGACAATTGCCTGATTTCTCACTGCAAATTTTCTCTTCTCACACCAGGTCTGGTACCCAGAGACTTGAAACAACCTCAAGACAGTAAGAAAACATCCCTTGGAAACCCACTCATGATGTCCCTTAATGTCTTCTCTGGTCTCTCTTAAATTTTTTTTTCTCCCCAAGCTGGTCTTTTAAAACCCTTGCTATAAACAACCCAACTACAACCTGCCCTGCAGCCAAATGGACTCCATCCATCCCTCCATGTTGCCTGGGCCAGGCCCAGCTGGAGACGGGACCCCGCTGCTGCCTGCACTGTGGCAGGGGAAGCAGAGCCCCGCACTGCTGGAGGGAAGGAGCTGCAACTGGGTCAGGCAGCCCTGCTCCTGGTATGGCCCAGATTTGGCTGCAAACTCCTATGTTGGAGCAAGAAACAAATGAATAATCAATGAAAGAAGAAAAAGAAGAGGAAAACAAAAAAAAGATAATGGAAAAGGATCAAGGGAAAAAGAAAATCCTACTTTTTCTGATTAAAGAAGTAGAATGTGGGCTGTATCTTTATGACCAAACATCACAATAAAATGCCTGAGGAGGTGCTGAAAGCAAAGTGCCAATATCAACGCAGACTTGCACACCGTGTTGGGGAAGGTGATCACTTCAGGCAGATCCAGAATGAAGCCATGCTCAAACGAGGAGTCCTGGCAGGGACAAACACCACGAGAAAGAGGATTCCTGTATGTTAAATTTGTCACTAGACATATATTGATGGGGCAGAAAAAAGAAAGGAAAAGAAATCGCTTCATCACTTCGAATCCCAAGGGTGGATTTTGCAAGCAGCGGTCATGCAGGGAGAGACGGGGCAGCTCCGGGTGCTGCTGGGGCAGCGGGACAGCTGGGTGCTGCTTCTTCTCTTCCCCAGCACATCGCTGCAGCCTCGTCTCCTGTCTCACCGTTCCCCTCATCTCCCTGGGACCAGCTCGGTGCTGCTGTAATTTTGGCTCTGCGCTCCCCAGGGCTCTCATTGCCGGGGAGACCTGATGCAGAGCGTGCTTGCAGGGCCAGCATTAATTACAGCACTGCCGAGCATGGGAGGCAACGGGGAAGGTGCGCGCTTCTTTAATGAAGCATGGGAGCTCCATGGCCAAATCCCACGTGGACCAAAATCTCCGCGTCTCAGTCCCGATGGGGACGTTCAGCCACCGGGTAAGGAACGGTCCTGCCAGCAAGGGATGCAGGCACTGGCTCATCACAGAAAGAGCCGCACAAGCATCCCAAAATAGCTCCACGGTGATGCACAGCTGCTCTGCCTGACCCTGTGGTCCACAAACCTCTGGGAGGCTGCAAAAGGAGACTAAGAGAATGAAAGCTTTCTGCAAAGAAACTGAACTCAGGGAGCTGGGGTCTGTATGGCTCCTGGGAGGCTTTGAAGGACCTGCAGATCCCCTATGGATAGGGGGTGGAAGAAGAAAGTTGAGAGGTATGTCAGCACCAGAGATGGTGTGTATCCTCTGAGCTCCCACGGAGGGAGGGCAGTGGGGAACAGGAAGGCTGACTCTGCTTTAGTTTCACCTAATCTACCCAGACAGTGCAAGAAAGGGCTCCAGATAATAATGGATAGCTAGGGAAAGGGAAACAGGCCAATAAATAGTGTAGAGGTTGGGATTAATCTAATTTTTAAAGCTACATATCTAATCAAAGCAAATTATGTCTGCAGCCTGAGTCTGGGTAACATTAACATGCAATAAGGAACGTTAATTATGTCCCATCTAATGATTTTTACATTAAAGATGCCAATTCTGCTTAGAGCTTTGGAGAAGACAATATCCTTCTCCTGAGCAGACAGGAGCTGGGTCCTACACGATGCACGGCTGGAGCCAGCACCAGCCTCTCCCAAACCCAGGCCAGGATGCAAAGGGCAGCATGTGGTTTTGGACCATTGTCTCCTCTGCAGAGTGATGGCATGGAGGAGGCTGGCTCCAGATTCCTCGAGCCACTGGAGAAGGACACCTCATGTCACTGCCACCACCCGTTCCTACAAGCACCCAGCACCTTCTGCTGCTCCGGGATCCCCCACGCCTGTTGCTTAGACCTTTAAGCTCAGCCAAGACTCAGCTGTGCAAATCTGACTGCTGCTAATACTAATAAATCCAAAGTCCTCCAGAGTCTGGCTTTACATCCAAAGGTTACGATGACTTAAAACACCCATGGCAAGCTTCTTATTACAATTTATAAATCCCAGCACAACATCTGCATATCCAGATTTCACATCAACCGTGCTTCACGTTAGCATTGGAGAAAGAAATGACTGAACTCCCCCTTGAAAAAAAAAATACTTAAAATTACTTGAAACAGGAAAGATTGTCCTTTTTTTCCCTCAGTAAAAGCATATGACGGAATCATCATAAAGCTTTTCAGGTTAATCATCTCATTTGCCTTCCAAAAGGAATCTACACGCCCATTTACATAAGAATTTAAAAAGACATTTAAATTTATTCCTGAAATACTTGTATTCAAACAACATTCGCTGACATGCAAAAACATCGGGCTTCCTCTGATGGAGCACCAATAATTAGCAACTGGATTCCTGGACGCAATGGAGAGGGATACGAAACAAGGAGGTGGCACAAGCTTGTAACAAGCCACTGTGCTTGTTACACATTTCACTGGCTTTCCTTGGAATTGGGAAAGGGAATTAGTGATTTGTTTAACTAGAAAGAGCAAAGCTGGAAAGGAAGGAGTATTTTACTACAGGCATTTAAGAGCTGCACAATGGAAAACAACTTAAAAGATTTAACACACTTAAAAAATTACTTTGGGGATGTAAACAAGACATTAATTGTGCTAAAATAAAACCAGAATGCTTATGGGCAATCCATCTGTAATCCCAGCAATCCATTTGCTGTGGTCTCCGTGAAATGCTGGCTTTCAAGTATCTAAAACTTCAACGTAAATGAAAGGCAGTGAAAATGCAGCAATGACAATAAACCAAGGTGAAAGAATATCCATATTGAAGAGAAATAGATTGTCGAATGCCTTTTAACACTCAGAGAGCCTCATAATCAGAACGGGACTATTTACAGCCCAATTTAAATCTCCAGTGAATCAGAAGCAAAACTCTGATAATGCCATGACTTTTCCAGGGGTAAAGACGCTGCCATATTGCACCTATCCCTCAGCCAGGAGCATCCATCATCTTTATTCATGTAAGCAATCCTGCTGTGATTTGCAACCCGGCTATTCATTTACAAGGCTAAATATGAGCCTAAATGCCTCATTCCAAGCTTCCACATCCCTCAGTCTCAGCCAAAATCATCTCCCAAGGCAACTTCTGTCACTAGCAGAGCTGAAAATAGAAGCAGGGAGTCCTGCCTTTTGGTCCTGTGCCTTAATAAATGCTCTCCTTTCCAAATATAGCTCCTGATGGTGTCTCATTCCCCGCAGGTTCAGCCATGCCCAGCCCCATCCTCTCGCCCGAGCCCAGCCCAGATCTTGCTCCTCGGAGGAGCCTGGAGGCTCCCTGGGCAGCTATGCGGGTAGAAAACATTATGGGCAACACGCAGGCTGGCTCCAAGGCAGGGATGCTCATGGTTTATAAACTTTTTAATAAGTATTTAGCAAAGGCCTCTCTGGGACAACGTTAATAGCTCCTCTGCCTTCTCGGTGCACTGAGACGATGGCTGAACAGCCCTGATACGCACCACCCTGTGTGTACAAAGCCATGAAGTGTACTAAGGATGGTGGTGCAAAACGTGCAATGGAGCATCTCCAGAGGACCAAAGCAGCGTCCCGGAGGCGGCTGCGGTGTGGACAGCAGGGCTACATTAAACGGCGCTCCAGGAGGCAGGTAATAATACAGAGAATTAATCAGGCTACAGAGAAGCAGGTCTTAGAGACCCCAAACCATGTTATAGCGGTGGCACTGGGATGGGAAGGAAAATGAGAGGGTTTATTTTCCTGATCAGACCTATTGCACCACCACCACCACCTGCAAGGCCCCAGGATACATCCCCCAGCCCCTGTGCGTGGCTGCAGCAAACCTGCTCTCTTTGCTGTGTGACAACGACGTGGCAAAAATGGGAGGTGTTTTTCCAGCAGATCAGGTTTTCTGGGGTCTTCCCCGGACACGTGGCCGGGAGCAGGAGCACTACTGGCGGAGCACCGTGCCCTGCTTCTGTGCTTTGGCTCCCCTTGCAGCTATTGAAACATGCCTGCACATTTCCATCCCAGGGAAGTGGGAGGGGGATGAGATTTCCTTTGCTTCAGGTTTTTGGGGAAGGTTGTTTTCTCCTTTATGGGCAGACAAGGAGCATTCACAAATCCATCACAGCAAACTAAGGAAAAAGGAATAGGCATCCATAGCTTTACTGTATGGGCACAAGTCACAAAAGTTCTCTTCCTCTGCCTTCCCTCTATTTAGGCAGCACATTTCTCAGAAAAAAGGCAGGATATGGGTTCATATATATTTTCTCCTTCAACATCCACCACTTTTGAAATCAGTTCCCACTCCGAGAGCTCCTCCAGCCTTTCCCTCTTGCTTATAACGGAGTCAGGGAGCAGAAACAGCATCATCTGCCCCAAGTGCCCAGAGCCAGAGTCCTGACCTGAACCCATGAACTGCAGGAATTTGAGTAGAAATGGGGTTTGCATGACATGCCTTGTCCCTAGTCCAGCAAAGGATTATGTATCTCCACACATACAAGCAAGAGCGAGCTTAAGAGCTTTCCTGGACTGAAGGCTCAAAGAACAAACACCGTCTGGAAACGTTGGGGAATGGAGATCAAGATCTGAACATTTACAGCAGGAAAAGGGGTTAAATTTAAGGAATTGGTTATTTCTTTTACAGGCTGGCTCTAATCATTTAACTTGCTCAACTCAGAGTAAAAGCCTTATTAATAATAATCACCACATGCAAAGTTCTAGCTCAAATGTTCCTCTTTGTCCTCAAACATGAATCACTGGCAAATGCTTGTCTGCGTATTCTCCTTGCCCTGCACACGCAGCCTCAGAGGAGCCAGATGTCTGGAGGAAAACCCAAAGTATTAATCAAGCCCGTGCACCTGCCAGAAGAGTCTGTCTCTGCCGCGATTCAGCACTGCTGGGCTGAGGTTTTCTTTTAAAAACTTGGTGAGGAGAAATATATTCATGCAGCTGCAGAAACGGTTCACGGGAGAGAATCCTTAAGACCACGGTGCAATTACGGTGCATTGGGAGGTAAATTAAGAGTATAAAATATTGGACATTTAAGTAATTCTTAAAACGTCTGCGCAGGCATTTACTCAGAGCACGTTCATTGATTTTAATGTGAGGGGAAAGTTGCTGTCTCATGCAATACCCATGTTATTCAGATTGAAATCTGAGCACTGCCTCTGTTTCATCCCACAGGGTATTCCCCAAAAAAAGCCTCTGCTTCCTCCCTACCTCTGAGAACTCATTATTCGTGAGTACAGGAATACAAGCCTTCCTAATCTAACCTTTATCTGTATATGAAGATCAAGTTATTTCTGTTTCTTAAGGGCAAAGTCCTGCTTTTCCGCAACACTTCAAGAAAAAAATGAAATAAATTTAAGAAGCCAAGGGCTATGCTGCATGGTTGGAGCACGCAGGAATAAAAAATCCTCTTGCTGAGGGGTCAAGCTCCTTTGACTGACCTGGACAAGTCACTTGACCTGACTTAACCGAGCTCTAAAACTGGGTTAAAAGCAAGATGTCCCTGTAAAATGTAATGCTGCATCTCATCTAAACATTCCTCGAGGGAATGGGATATACAAAAATAGGCTCTGGTCTAATTGCAGATAGGAAGATTGTCTCAAAATGTGCAGGGCTGGTTCCTGCTGCAGACAGGAATAGTAGCCAGTTTTTCAAAGGTCTGTCCCAGAATCAGCTATTCAGCTGGAGCCCGAGGTTTCCTGCCCGCAAAGGACAAGCTTTGTCTCTGAGCTCCTTTAGCTTTGCTTCCCCGTCTCTGACTTTGCACTAGTTTTTACAGCGCCAAGAAATACAGCACCTCAAAAACGAGCATCCTCGCCGAGAACATCCGCAGGCAGCTGCCTACATAGAGGCTCCGCGGCTCTCAGCAGCCGCATGAACCGTCTCAGACCCACGGCAGGCAACTAAATGGCTCAAAATCCTTATGTTGAGTTTAAAAATCTCACTTTCCGCACGCCTCAGCCAATGGTTTATGCTTCTGTAAAGGCAGGACCCCAGAGCTGTGCTCTCGGGCTCCCTCTCAGCTAACAGCAAAGAAGGACGGACGAGATTTTGGGTCCATCCCCGGCTTCATGCCTCAGTAATGAGAAGACAAGAATGTGGCTTCTCGGAGCCAGAGGCTAACGGATAACGCCGAAGCGTAAAACGCAAGCATCACCACAGGACTGCTAATTTCATTTGCTCATCAGTTTATTTAATTAACTGAGTCTTGGGGAAAAAAGAAGTATTTGGTAATTTTGCCATCTGTTTAATCTTACTTCTCTTGTCCCAGCTAGTGACTAGGAAGGAGCTCAGAGCCAAGAAGCAGGAGAGCTGGTTCACAGCCTTTTGATTTTAGTCCCCAGAAGATGATGAACCCCAAGCTGGGTAAAAAAATATACTCAGAGGAATAATGGGAGTGCTGCAATTAGTAGGACCATGTTCCCTCTCTGCAACTCTCCCCCAGTCACACCGGTGCAAATCAGGAATAACCCCCAAAAGCCAAGGGGGCTGTGCTACCTCGGCTCAGCCAGGTCTGAACCCAGCGATGCCTGAGAGACACCCAAGTTTGCCACGCAGAAGAACGCAGGATTAGGTCCAGCAACAAGAAATAAAAGGGTCAGTGGCCAGTTTTGGAGCTCTGCATCTCTTCCCCACATCAGCAGGACGGCATGCTCCTCCACAGCAAAGGTGGCAGAATACGGCCCTGGTGCTTTTCATGTCCGTGAAGCTGCTCCTGTTGGGATGAGAATGTTTCTGCTGGGAACAGTGCCTTGGCCATGCGGACAGGCAGGCCTGGAGGAGCTGCTCAGGGTGAAGGGATGCAAAACAAACCCAGATCTCCAGAGAGCTCAGGCTTAAAAAGACAGTGCTCTTTAGCCCTAAAAAAATCGCTGAAACAGCCAGTTATGCCACAGGGAGGGGAGAGCATCACAACAGCTGCCAGTCAAGCTCTGTCTAAGTTCACCACTAATATAACTATTTTGGGTCTTCCAGGAGCTGCAACTCTTCAAAGTCCTTTTCCATCAATCTCCCCTCTACAGCAGTAAAGTTTCCCTGAGCTGTAGCCAGATTTGCCCCGGCCACGCTGATCCCCAGGAGCAATGGAGAGATCCTCCTCGCCACCACCCGTGTCGGTGTCTCCTTTGCTCATGACAGAGAACGGCCAGCTCGTGACACCGGCCCCGATGGGAGTGGGGCAGCCTCACCTGCACACACAGTGCCAGATCTGCCAGAGCACAGCCTCTCCTTGCACCTGATAAATTAATCCCCAGCGCCAACTGGCTATTAATCACTTCTATTATCTCTTGCTTCTTCTCTAGCATGACTTGAACACAGCAAGTGGGCGGCCCGGTGCGGATGGGTGAGCAGGCGAGTGCGGCTCAGCCCCAAGCACCGGGGGGAGCACGGGGCAGCCCCCCATCATCAAGAGCCCTTTGCAAGGGGAGAGGCTACCCGGAGAGCTAAACAACCCCAGAGAAGAGGGGAAAGCCGTGGTCCTGCCAGAAGAAATAAAGGCAACCTCAGTTACAAGGGAGCCTCTTTTTTAAGGCCTTTCAGGCTGGGCAGCTTTGGAGGGCTTGTTGCAATCAGGGCTGAGGGGTGAGAGCCAGCATGTGCAGACCAAGGCTTTTTGGCTCACCTGGATACTTGCAAAGAAGGAGGCGCTGCCTCATCCATAGCTCCCCAAAAACCTCCATCAGTGGAAGAGGGGAGGAATGGTGCGTGTCCCCCCAGTCCCTGCAGTGCAGCCATTTGCAGGCCAGCCCTACACTTTAATCTCATTTAAGGCCACCGTACCCAGCCGGTCCCCAAGCCACGTGCCTGGCCCTCGCTGCTGCTCGCAGCTACAAACCAGACAGGCACGGGCAGCCAGGAACCAACCCCAGCAACACTTGGGTGCGTGAATGAACCTCTCCGGCTATCCTGGTTCCTAAGGCAATGAGGCTCGTGCGATTGCCCTGTCTGTCTGCCTTGCTGTCCTTCTCTAATATTTGGACATGTTTCATCAAATTTGCCGAAGAATGGAGAGCCAGTGATAGGCAGCAATGAGGAGGCTGCCGTGCAAGCTCAACGGGGCCAGCAGACGCCAGCGAGCCTGAGAGAGCCATGAGCTCACAGAAACCAGCTCCCCCAAGCTCCCCCGCTCAGCAAATGACAGGTTTGTTCCCTCTCCTTATTTCCCCGCGGCGGTAAACACAACAATAAATACCAAGCTGCAGGAGGCAGATAATTGTGTGGTGAAAGGTGGAAAGCATCTAAAAATGATTTAAAGCAGGGAGGAGAATAGGAAGAGAGGGCTGCGGATTATATTCTCCGAGAAGGAGGAGCTGTTCGGCTGGTGAAAGGCAGCAGAGGCAGGGAAGGTTTTCCTGCCCACCCTGCAGCTCCTTGCTCCGGGCGATGCTCGAGTCCTCTGTGCGGGTCCCTCCTTGCAAAGGTCCCCAGACCCAGCCCTCACATGCGACCCTGCCAGCTCCAGCCCCGGGACGGGCTGGGAGCAAGGCCAGCACCACAGGGGCTGGACCCACGGTCTTCTAAAGCTCACAAGTAACAGGAACACAGGGCATGGACACATTAAAGCTGAAGAGAGATTATGTAGCTGCCATTTCAACACGCCGGTAAATCAAAGTCGATGGAAGCCATATGCTCTGCTGGGAAGCATCCATCTCGTTGCCAGGGAAACATCCTTCCCGTTTAAAATGGCAGGCAAAGGCTTGCAAAAACCTGCTTTTAACCCCCTTTTCTCAGGCACGATCCAAGTCCCCCGGCAGCTCCTCCAGCCCCACAGCATTGTGCCATACTGCTGCCTGGCTGCTCCCTGGGAGAGCTGTCGCAGCTTAACTCAGGAGCGTGAGAAGGAGATGGTGCCTCTCCCATGGGGTCCAGAGGAAATCAGACCCAGCCTGACAGCACCGTGACCCTGATTCCAACTTCCAGCTCACTCTCAAGCCAGTTTCCATGGTTTATTCCCTGAGAAAAACAGGGGATCACCTGCCTGGGTCACATCAAGCAGCTCCGCTCAGGGATGCTGCAGGTGCGTGGTTCAGGCAGTGCCTGGCTGGGCACGGACGTGCCCGGCTGTGGGGCAAGACACTTCCAGAGCAAGAGAATAACCAACAGCAGGACCATTGCCTGGGTTACCACTGCTCAAATCCAGCATTTTGCAAAGCAGCAGGTACCACCCAACTTCTTACAAGTAGCAAGCAAAAATCTGACCTTGAAAATTACAGCAAACTGCAGCCAGGGCTTCAGGCTCTCAGAAATAACGATAAACCCATCACTGAGCTCAGCAGCTGGCTGGAGTCTGCAGCTGGCCCCAGGCCTCCTTCTCTGCATCTGCACCTTCTTGTTACTCCCTCTGAGCCGAACGTACAGTCACTGCTCAGAAACACGGCCAGGTCGGTTTGCTGGGGTCTCTGCCAGCTGATGGAGGAAAGGGCGATGGGGGTGTGGGAAGGGGCACCCCCAGAGCGCAATCTGTAATCCAGCATCGTGGAAGTCACGGCAGCAAACACTCTCCAGCCTATTAATGCTAATGAATTTGCATGTGATTTTGTCCTAGACAGAAGATACAGACCAGCGACCAGTGGGTACTGGGACAGAAAACTGGGCATCCTCTTGCAAAGATGTTACTTCTCTGTGTTTACTTCTAACCTCAGCCTCTCATGATTTTTTTTTTGCCTTTTTTTAACTCTTCTCATTTATTGTAAATCCCACAAGCAGAGGAAGCCAACTGTTAAAGTACAGAAACAGAGTATTTTCTATTCTGATAAGTAGCTGTCCTCTAACAACCTTTATAATGGAGATCAGAGACAATATTTAATAATTCAAAGCCTAGGAAGGCCTGACGGGACAAGCATACATGCTGAAGTCTCCTTGTCTGTATGGGAAATGGTTATTACTGCTGGAAGAGGGAGAGGCTAGGGTTACAGCATGAGGAGCAGGGATGCTGGATTATGCCGCAGGCATCCCGTGTCACTAAATTCCTCTGTACCTCAGCTCCCAAACTGGAAAACGGGGCTAACGATTCCCCCCCAGCACACAGGGGCACAGCTGAGGTTAAGCCCATGCATAGCTCAAGAGATGCCCGTGGCCCTCAGCAACAAATAAATCCTTCTGGAGTAAAATAAAACCTGGCACAAAAAACACTGCAAAGCACACCAGTAACCAAGGCTCACATGGACCAGAGCCAACAACAGCATCTTAAGTGACAGCACAAAGCCACCCGAGAGCACGCAAGAGCAACGTCCTCCAGCAGATGACACCAGGGCATGCACAGCACCGCAGTCAAGGTGTTAGTCCTGCCCTATATGAAGGCACTTGCTACAGTCCTAAATCCCTTTCCCAGCCGCTAACTTGGTTCTTAACCCAGGTGGCAGCAGCCAGTGCAGAGCCCACGAGCAGATGCCGCAGCACCACTTCTCCATCAGAGCATCCTGCTCCTGCCAGAGCTGGGAAGGAGTCACCTTCACTTGGTGGCATCGTAGCAAGATCTCCCCGGTGACTCGTCAGCTGGCTCCGAGATATGCCCAGGCTGTCTGGGAATTATGTCACCAGGCACAGTAAATATCAAATGACCCTTTTATGATCCTGCGCGCTCCTTCCTACCTCCTTCTTGGCTCAGAGCCTCGTGAGTGGTCTGTGCTGTGCATTGAGGACACCGACAGTGATAAAAAGCAATGAATGGATAATAGCCAGGTAGTATTTTGAGTTACAGCATCATCAGACTGCTGCTAAACCGAAGCAGGAGCAGCTCTCCATCCTGGTTGTGTAACCCAGCCTCGCAGGACATTCCCCGTAATTACAGGGCCTTTCCCTGCAGTCCCATGGGGGCCATATTCTGCATTCATGAAAGGACGCTCAGAGTTTAGCTTCCTCCCTAGTATATTTTTTCAGTCTTCCCTAGAAACAGCAAAGAGCAAGAGGAAGCAGGAGAGAGAAAAAAATGTTTAAATAATCATAGAATCATTAAGGTTGAAAAAGACCTCTAAGATCATTGAGTCCAACCGTCAACCCAACACCACCATGCCCACTAAACCATGTCCCTAAGAGCCTCGTCTACACGTCTTTTAAATACTTCCAGGGATGGGGACTCAACCACTTCCCTGGGCAGCCTGTTCCAATGTTTAACCACTCTTTCAGTAAAGAAATTTTTCCTCATGTCCAAAATTAATCTTCATTTAATGTCTGCTGTGCTTTTAGCAAATGAAAAATAAGTAAGCCACCCCATCAGGCCTGTGCTGCCTCCCTGGGCTGCTCTACCAGCCCCTGTGTTTCACACATGGGATGCACATCCCACCGGCCCGCTGCAGCCAGCAGGGAATGCCGTCGCAGGGTCGGGCTTGTATCCGGCCACTCTTCCCAACTCACATCCCACAGGGACACAGCTGCAGGGTAGATGGGCCTCCCCAGCCACAGATGGGGGCTGGCAATCCATTAGCTTAATGAATTTCTCTGTGGTTTTTAATAGCCATCTGTTCCCATGTGGAGAAGGGCCAAAAGACCAAGGCTAGGTAGGACTGGAACTCGCTCTGGAGGTTCAGCCCGTTTCTCTGCAGGGAGCTGGGGCTTGGGCAGGTGCTCTATGCCAACAGCACACCCACAGCAGGCTTATTCGCTCTGCAGAGTGTTTGCAAAGAGGGGCGGCCAAAATGGCAAATGCGATGGAGGTGCTCCCCAGGTGCCCAAATTCTTGCATAAGGATGAGTCAAGCCCAGGCAACACCAAGCCCTGTCCTACTAGCAGATCTCCCAGATTTGGCTATTCCAAAGCACAGGGTGGAGATCTGGGGTTGGGATACGTCTCGCCTACTTGTAGCTGTCTACATCCCCATCTCCCAGTAGAAACACTGGGACAGACACATCTTTAGAGTCCCATTCACTTGTCTTATTCAGGCACTTTCATTACCTTTCCCTATACTCACAATCTCAAATCATTCCCCCCATGCTAAGGCAGGTTAATCCATCGCCAACTTAAAACCAAGTTCAAACCTGTATTGTGTTATTTATCCCGGGCTCAGATGTGAAATCTACTGATTCACAGACTAAGCCTCAGTAGCTCGCTCTGTGCCATTTAGCACGACTCAAGATGCTCCCACCACCCACAAACACGCATCAGGCGGAGCGCAGGCTCAGGGCCTGGAGGGGCAGCTCAGAGAAGGTTTCAAATTATATCTCATTTCTGTTGCGGAAAAAAAAACCATCATCAGCAACAAAAGGTCAATGCGCAAATTCTTCCTACTCCTCATTAGCTGGTATGGTAAGAGAGAAGCTTCTAAATAAGAATAGCATTAAAAACATCTAGATATTAAAGGGAAAAATGTGGAAAAGAAGAAAAATTCCGTGCAAAATTCCATGACTGCATGTCATGCCTGACAAATTACAAAGAGCTCAGGAAATTCTCCTTTTCTCTAGGTCTTTTTCCTTCCTTACAGGAAGAGCCATAACTAAGAAAGAGACAACCGCGGTGATGTGCATCCAGTAGCCACAAGGACCAAACCAGGAGGTCACATTGACAAAGTTTCTTTATCGCTGATACGGATTAAATGCATCGGTCCCTCTGGCTATGGAAACAGAACCCTCATGAAGTGCCAGCAATTTAGTTCAAGGCATAATGACAAGGACTTGTCCCTCTGGCTCAGGGTGATGCTTAATTGGGTGTGAAGTCAGCTTTTGGATGAACATGGCCTTAGCATTCTGCCTTCTTTGCAGCTCCCCAGAGAACTGTTACGTGAGGGGCTCTCCTTGCACCCCCAAACTCATATGCAGCAAGGCAGCTTTCTGCAAGGCCACCAAGCATGGGATGTGTCTGAAAAGAACCATCCCAGGAGAAATGACACAGTGAAATTCCTCCAAACCTGGCAACTCCTACACTGGCAATGTCTCAGAGGAGCCCAACTGCGTTTGCCCATGGCACCTCCAGTCCCTGCTCTGATACCAACGGAGAATTACAGCCACTCAGAAATCTCATCTCTCCTAAATAAGAAACATCCCACTGACTGAAAACCCAACAGCATCAGCAAATCAACCTCAGGGGAGAAAAGGAGGTACAAATCACGCTTCCCCTTGGTCATGAGCCACTGTAGAGCACTGTAGAGCTCCTGGACACGGACACACAGTACGTTGTGTCCCTACGAGCTGTCCTAGCAGCTATGCAACCCCAAGATGGACAAACATCCCATGAAAACTCCTACCCATGCTCCAAACAGCCATCCTCCTTCAGCCAGGAGAGATGGGATCAGCAGCACGAATCTTCCAAACGATGGAGCCAGTTTGAGGGTTGGTTTTGCTGCTCATTCAAGCCTGGAGTCTATATAGAGTCAGGGCAGGATCCAAAAACGGAAGAGAGACACCCACTCCCAGGGAGTGCAACACACACACTGAAATAAATAGCTCCCTGCCTAAGGAGATGACTCAGGAATCTCACTAGTCCTTAAAGCACAAATCATTGCTAATAAACCCCAGGAAACCTGGAAGAAGGCCCAGTGAGAGGTTAACTGGACAAGACTTGGCATTTCCAGCCTTGCTAGGCACAGAGGAAAAGGGAAGGATGAATAACCACATTATTAAACCAACGTCAAACATTGAACCGATGGCCACACCAGCCTGAGCCCTTTGGGCAGTCTACCTGCTTCAGGAGCAATGAGTAGTCCTTATTACTGGGGAGAGGTTTTGTTTTTCACTGCCCCTCCTGGAAGCATTCAGGCTTAACCACCATATGGCTTGAAGTGGCAGGAGGCAACACGGCCTCACTGCCTGTTTGTCCAGCTATAATATACAGATATTTATATTTAACTCCTTTGCTCTCCTCTTGAGTGAAGGATGGAGTGCTCTTACATCCCTTATTACATTCTGCAGATCAGGTAATGAACCTCCGAGCAAGCATAAACTCAATTAATGGCCACGTTGAGACTCCGAGTTGTGCGAAAGCCCATAAACATGCAGGAGAAGAAGTCTCCCAGTGCTGTCATTTCGCTGCCACGTATAACACTCCAACAGTGAGAAAGCCGATAAGCCCAATTCACAGCCCTCTACGCGCTGCATTTGTAATGAACAGCAAGATCACAGCAAACTGCCCCAGTACGGGTGATCTATGTCCCAGGGAAGATGTGCCTTCGTCCTCCGAGCCCGAAGTTAACCCTGCTGAGGTCCACAGACTACAGGATTTACCCCTAAGGTAGGCTGGCTCATCTGCTCTAGCCAAAGCCAACCCCATTTTCTTTTGTGAACCCAAGGAGCGCGAATAGAAACCAACCCACCAATTCAAAAGCAAGTAAGAAGCTGAGCAAATACTATTAAAGAGAAAAGTGGAGCAAAGATAACATTTACCAGCAGTCCCCCGACACTGCTTTATGCCTTTCATCTGTCTTGTCTTTTCAATACAGTAAGTCCTTACAGCAGGGACTGGCTCTTTTTGGCTCGATGTACAGCACAGAAGCTTGTACACTTCTATTTCCATTAGGAGTGCTTGCATGCTGCTGTAATATTAAGAGTATTGTTTTCCCCTTGCTATTCATTTTAACTATTATTTGACGGAAGTTTTTCTTTTTCTTTTGCACCGCATATTAGTTTTTCCAACCATATCAAACCAAAGTCGCAACAAACACACGCAGCAGGTATCCAGACACAAGCTACTGCATTCACACAAGAGACAGAGAAGAGGTGTATGTGAGTCACCTTTGAGTCAGGATTTCTGCTAGCTTCCCCCCTCCAGGGCATCATAATAACTTTACAGAGAGTGACAGCATATCTGTGGAAGCTGCATTAGGATTGCCTATCCTGCTGCACTCATCCATTGCAGCGTGCGACAGCAGCTCGGCTATCGCCCCAGCCGTATTTTGCTTTGACACTGTCACCTCCCCGGGCTGGCAGGGCTCTAAAGGAGAAAGCAGGACTTCCAGGCAGATCAGGGTTTGTTTACAAATAAGGCATTTGTGAATCCCTGGGAAAGACCCTCCGGAAGGCAAAAATCTCTGCCTCTTTCAATCTTGTCCTGAAGAGACCAAGTGCCAGCCACGATGGACTGCCGGGATCCTCAGATAGAGAGCAGTTGCCTCCTAACCCAAGCCGGGGCAGTTGTTCCCTCTGACCTTGCCTGTCCTCATGTTTCTTTGCCCTGTCCCACCCTCCCAGGGGAGGCATTTAAAAAGAAGGATCTCTGAATGAATACTGACCACTGGGCACTCTCCAAGAGCCCAAACACAACTGTAGCTGCTTATGAACTATAATCAGTATTAATAAGGCTTGAGGCACCTCCTGCCACAGCCTGTAGGAACTGTGATGTTCAGACCCAGAACTACCCTGTGGACATCCTGCCAGGTAAGGTCAAGATGAGAGATGGGGCTGATCCACATTGAAACGGGATGAGCAGGATCTGAGATCCACATTTACCCAGCCATGTTTGAGAAACAGTTTTGAGTAAAGGAACCTTTACAACAAACCCTGATCAACTTGTGGACCTGCAACCCAAGATCCAGGGGAAATCAGAAGATCAAGTGACTGCTCGGTCACAGCGCTCGCACAGACAAGGCTGCTCCTGCACCCAGCAGTCCCAGTGACCCTGATGTAGCTTTAAATCACCTCCCTACAGCAGCAAGAGTGAGAGGCGAGAAGACCTGCAAGGTCTTCTGCTCCACACGCCTTGGAAGAGGCTGCCCTTTTGACATCCAATCCACTCAAAAAAAGTCACCGGATGAATGCTTACCGACACCAAAGCTTTCCACACATCTAAAAAGCATGTCAAGAGGCTGGAGTGATACCGAAGACAGATCAGAGAGAGATCTGGAGGAATGCTCCGGTTTCCCTTGTTTATTGGCAGTTAGACAGTCAAGAAGCCTCGAGGCTGTAATAAAGCAGCTCTCGCCATCCCAGACAGTGACTTGTGTGAGATACTCCGTACCAAAAAACACCATATGTAATTCAGTGCTTTAGAATAAAAGCACATGACCCCACCCAAAACACCTTCAATGTAAGTGTTATAGGAGGCTGCATTCACAGTTTATCTAGGATAAGGCCAGGAGAACCATGTGAGGAGCTGAGGTCACCCACAGCTTCAGTGAGCTGATCAAGTAAGATCACGTATCACACAACTTGTTCTTACTGGAGAAAAATGACATTTTTCTTTTCATCTGGGTGGATGGGCACATCCACCAAGGGACCACATTTAAATACCTACTCCTGCAGTCCTGGTGGGGCCATCTTTTGCCATAAGTGAGTGTCAGTAGCCCGAGTGTTTTTGGCTTGCAACCTGATTAGAAGCCATTTAAACATCTGGTGGTGAAGGACTCAGCCGCACCAGGCAAACCACTGTGCCCAGTGTCCTTCTGCACTATCTTGTCTCGCCGTCGTGAACTCACTAGTCAAATCACCTTGCAACACAGCTCCCGTCTAAATAGATTCATGAAACTCACTTTAGACCACCACAATAAACTGGTTTTGAAATGTGGTTCCTTTTTGACCATCGTGGGCTAAAAGCCATTGCATTATCCTGTAGCAATGTTTATCTCAGTGCTGGAGACCTCCTCTCTCTTTGATGCATTGGGAACCGGGGACATTTCACACCAACAGGGACAGGCTCATGTTTGCCCGAGAAGCACGCCACAGACAAAGTTTAATCCTTTGTAGGAACCACTCTCTGTCTTTCTCAGCTTTCCTATATCTACTCTACAGGAGATTACACAGCAGAAAAAGACACTGGCACATCTCACTGCCACCACAATTTGAAGAGGAATTTGTCCCTCAAGAACCGATTAAGAAACCAGCTAAGCGTTTGGGCTACCTTGAAAGGGATTATGCAGGGCTATGTGTTTGCTGCTTAAATCCCAGAAGCCAAATACTAAACTCATGTGCTTTTTATCCTGGCAAGCCCCACTGATGCCTAAATGACAGGCAAACCCCCTGCCCTCCTCACCCTGCCCCACCAAATGACTTGCACAGAGTCTCACCCTGCTAACAGCCCCTCCCTCTGCTGCAATGCAAAAAAATCAAGAAATCTGATTTTTGCTAACTGCATCTCTTTAAGCAATGCCCATCTTCCCTTTAGTATAGGATTTGGGGCTTCCTTTTTGGGTTATTCCCTCTTATAATAAATTGAGCCATAGGAAGACTCATCTGGTTGAGGTGTGTTGCAGCGCAAAAAGGAGGTCATCCGGAGGATTGGCTTGGTTTTTATTTCCTTAATGTCAGTGTGGGGCGAATGTGGTGACTGGAACGTGACACATTAAAGCGACTGAAATCAGGTTGCTCCCACCAAGCTCTGACTAAGCAGCTGGAGAGGAGCTCGTGAGGCATCACACCATGGAGGTCTCCCTGGTCCCCAGGACAGACACAGCCGTGTGGCTGAGGGCATCACCGCCGGAGGTCAAAGCCCAGCAGGTCCATTAAACTCAGCACTTATGGGAGATCTGTATTGGCCCCTGCATCCCACATCCTCACTAGGAAATGGGGAGGAGAACCCAGGAGTTCCCTGCATGTCACTGGTGGATGGGCTGTTTGGTGGCATCGTACGTGCCAGCAATATCCCTGACTGTGGGTGAGGGCTTGCCATGAACCACCACCCCTCGGCACTTGGGGATGGATAAAAGAGACCATCAAACTAAATTTACCCCTAACTAGCAAATGTCATAAAACAAGTATAAGAAAATACAAGTGGGAAACAAAACAAAGCACAAGAGCTGCCTAAAAACCCAACCCAAGCAGCAGAAAAATGTTTGGGGGTTCCCAGAGTCATTCAATCTGATGCAAAAGATTATCTGGGAATGGATCTATATGAAATAACCACGTTTTCCTCAGTCCCTGAGGAGTGGATGGAGTCACAAAAGAGGCCACCTCTGCACTGAGAAACCCTGGACCTTCAGGGAGGTAATTGCATCAATACTCCATCCTCCCACTGCGCCAGCCTTGGCCATGTCAGGATGCAGGCAGTGCAGAGAGGAGACTTTTTGGAGAGAGAGGTGGCTTCTGGCTGGGTTAAAAGGGAAGAACAAATGGGATGGGGATGGCACAAGGAAATTTTAATAGAATTAGACAGGGAGGAAATGTTCTTCCTTATTACAATTTAAGTCCGTGCACTTGCTTAATTAACTGAATGTATGGTGCACAGTATGCAGATAAAAAACGCATCCAAACTATTTTTAACACAGCTAAAAAGACGCATTAAGGTTGTAAATTCAAAATAGGAAATGCAAGAATTACATTGGCTCTGGGCACACAGTTTTAAAAGTGTCTGAATACAGGCTGTTTTCTTGCTACTGCCCAAATCCAGCCCCCCCCTCTTCAGCTCAAGGACCAAACATGAACAGCTCACCCAGGGGATCAGCAAATGTGTCTCCAGATGTATCGGGCTACGGGGGTGCTCAGTGCAAGTACCTTGCTTAGGCTGGCACAGAACACAGCGATCCCTCCTGAAATAAGATGGCAGGTAGGGACAAAAATTACTTTTGAGCATCACAGCCCTTTAAACTCAGCACCACTGAGCACAGGACAGATTACAATAGCCAAGGTAAAGGATTAGAAGAAAAAAAAAATTTTAAATTATTGAAAGAAATAAAATGGAAGCATTTTGGAAGCAAAATGCCTCCCTGTGCAGAGAACTACCTCAAGATCTAAGTGCTGCTGCATCCCTCTACAAGCCTGACCTGCTATTTAGGCACAGCTCAACTTTTCAAGTTTCAGCTCAACCTTGAACAGAATGAGGCCACGTACTGCATTGCTAAGGCTCTGTCAAAAAAAAAAAAAAGGGGGTGGGGGGGAGATAGAAAAGAAAGATGCTGAATGAAATACTGGGAGAAGATGAGAGATAGGAGAGGCTCAGACCTCCAGGAGCCAGAGTACACCTCCAGCCATGCTCAAAAATGACACCCATCAGGCTCAGCTGTCCATGGGGCTGTGCAAAATATGTATTATATATAATCTGTATACACACACAGCTACCATGAGCAGGTCACCCAGTTGTGTCAGTGTAGGAAGAGCTATTAAGTATAAAAATGAATCACAACACAAATATGAAATAGTGCTTTTGCTCACAGAGGTAATAGCACTTTTACAGAGGCAACATCTGAGATGAGACCACATTAATGAGTTTGGGGTTCGGGGGTGGGAGTTGCTCTGAATTTCCCTAGTTTCTTATACATTAAATGGTGCAAAGAGGAAGGAGTGATGACTGGAAGAAGAGGTGGGGAAAGAAATCACATGGATTGGATCTAGGATGCAGAATTGGAAATAAATGCAACTTGCACAGGCATCTCAAGGCAGTGCATCAATTGCTCCGCGCAGTACCAGCCTGGGAGATGGGCCTCTGCAGATAGGCATTTATCAGAGGTACTTACGTAGAGGCACCCTCTTATGTTTATTAAAACATGTCCACGCTGGAAGAATCTCTACAGTTTGTGTCTTGGCATTTGCGTGCAGGGAGGCTGAGCAGCACAGCAGCCCCAGGGCAGCTCTACACCTAGAAATGCAGTGTGGTCTATAAGCTAAAATCCAACCTTGCAGGGTCACAAACTGGTTCACACTGGAAACAGTTCCTAAATCTTCATGCAAGAAAGTGCCTGTGAGTAGCAGGAGCAGAGAAAGAAGGGTGCTGGCAGATGGGGTCAGTGGTGGAGGGGCTGAGCAGTGCACAGCCCGAGACAGCAGCAGGATGGGGCTCCCTCATCCACAGTCTCCCTCAGGACTCCCACTCCTGCGGTACGAAGGCTAAAGGTGCTTTTGTGCCCAAGGCTTCAGCACAAAATGGGGTTTTGGGCAGGAGGAGACAGTGTGACCCCAATAGCACGGGTAGGGCACTGCAACGGCCATCAGGAGTGGCTCCAGCTCTCCCATACAAACTTTATGACCTTGAGCCAGTCTCCTCATCCTCCCATATCTTTGAATAAGCAGCCACTAAGCTTTTTATCTGTGCTGTCTGTCTGGATTACAGACTTCTAGGTACAGAAACCCAGGAAACCCCCTCCCTACCCCGTTCAAACACATACAGATCTGGCATGGACCATAGCAGGCTCACCCGGGCAGCAAAGGGCAATAACTGGCGCATGGGTTTATCCCAGTGACTTTGTATGATGTTTACCATATCCTTCAGCTCTTTAGATAATATATTAGCAAACTGCCAAGGCTAAACCTAGTATAGTTCAGAAGACTGGAGTCCATATAGCTTCCCAATACACTGTAAAAAATTAATTATATCACTGATGCTTCATAGACATTGGTGCAATCACCACCTCATCCCTGAATTCAGCCTCCATTTCTCGACGGGTGCATGAGTCGGGGTCAGACGATGGTTTTGCGGTGGTTACATCTCCCGGCTGCTCGGGCATCTGCCCCAAGGTGAGCCAGGGAGGCCACCAGGCTCCCAGCACATCCCAGGCCAGCGGTTTCTAATCAGAGGGCACAGCTCCACGTGGTGTCACGGCAGGTACAAGTGGAGTCACGAGCCCAGGGAAAATGCAGCTGCTTGGGCTGGGGGCGGGGGGAGCGGCGCCTGGGGGGATGCGGCTACATGGTGAGAGCCAAAGGGCACCCCAGCCTGACACCTGGGGACAGGGCCTTCACAGGAAAGCAAACCCTGGCAAGAGGTCAGTTTGGGATGCCCCCGCTCCTGTCCCGTGAGGATTACTGGCTGACCAAGCAAATGCCACCACAGAGAGCCAAACGAATCAGAAGTTAAGACAGAGCAGCTGTCTTAAGCCAAAGATGCTTATAAAACCCTCACAGTCAGGGCTACCCTTGCCACTTGCTATTTGGCTTTCAGCCCCTTCCACCTCTATCATTGTCACCCCAATGTCCCCAAGCTGGGGTCTCACCTGTATTTAATAGCATACAGTGCATGTTGCACACACAACATCCCCCCCATCCTTGGCGCACACACAGGCAAGCACCCAGCTCACAATGTGAACACTTGGCCCCTCGACATGATTCTGGAGGATTTTGTGACACAAACCACCTACAACTCCAGAGGATGGCCCTGAGCATGGAGGATGCTCAGGACTCCCAGCGCTGGACTTCACGCTCCCCATCGTAGCTGGAACTGAGCTCCACAGATGCTCCCTCTTCTCCTCTCCCATTTCCCTAGGGAAAAGAACTCCCCGCAAGGACCCCAACTCGCTGCAGTGCACGGCAAAGCTCCCCCTTCCACCCAGACAGTATTTCACCGACTCTCTGACTGGACTCACCAACACGTCCTTGGAAGGCCTCAATGTACAAAATGGCTGAGGACCAAAAAACATATCCCAACACCTTATCTGAGAATAGCTTAACAGCAAAAGGATGGGAAAAAACCCACAAAAGGCCCAAAAAATCCTCTTGCCGGGGCTGACAGAGGCCCTAGCCATGATGAAAAACACGCAAACAAACAAAAAAGCCATCTACACCAGGGGAACGAGCACCCAAGCCTGAGCCCAGGCCTGCAGAAGAGCCTGGTGGGACTGTGGAAAGTCCCAGAGGGAAGGGAGTTGCAGTAACACAGCGATTTATCTTGACCCTCCCTTTGCAATCCTCTAAACAACGGGAAGTCCTCTGCTCTCCCTATGCAGCAGTGCCTTCAGATATGGGCATCTTTCTGCCAAACGGCGGGTCAGATGTGGCCGTTTCTAGCTAAAAAAACGGGGTGGCAGAGGGGAAACGCGCACCCTGGGACTGCTCCTTTGTTTACAGCTCCACCACTGTGCAGTCAGGCAGCCCCAGACACTGATTAGCATTTCTTTCTAGACACATCTCCAATTCAGCCGCTTCCCACAGGCAGACAAGAAATACCTCCAGAACCCAGTGCAGAGCCATAAAACCAACCCCGGCCCCAAGCCCTTCGCAGCCACACAGCAGCCAAAGATGGGGCCGGGGGAGAAGGAGCGCTGG
>NW_008825076.1:9203277-9213515 GCF_000699105.1 Pygoscelis adeliae
TCTGGCATCGTGCCGCCAAATGAAGGCTCCAGCATCCCCCCAAATCAGGCTCCGGCACCCTCCTCGAAAATCAAGGTCTGACATCTTTCCCCTGCCCCCAAGCCAGGGTCCGGTGTCCCCCTCCCAAAACCAGGCTCTGGCATCCCCCCCAAAATCACCACGAGCGGGCTCCTTCTGCAAAGGCCCCATGAGAAGGGCTGGGTAACAGCCTGCGCTGGGATGCCCATCCCCGCGGCTCCGTCGTGGTCCCACTGGCAGCGGGCGCAGAGAGTGCCGCAGGTTCGCAGGAAGGACCCAAGTCCATGCCCCGTCTCCACATGCCCACTCAGCCACCAGACGTGCTTAACCTCACCGCAGGTCCCCTTGTGCGAAGCCATTCCCTCTGCCCACGCTTCCCCAAGGTCCAGCCTGCCCTCTTAAGACTCGGAAGCCCAAATTCAGCTTACTTCCCTCACCGAAACTCCACCGTGATGCGGTCACCAAGCTGCGCCGAGACCAAGCTCCCAGCATAGGAAGTGCTGATGTGCTGGTCAGCTCCAGATGTGCTGACCCAAACCAGCTCTTTAACACACCCTGTCGGTTATGGTCCAGCATCACCATTTTCCCCCATACACCATAGCTGGCTTCTGCCCCGAGGAATATTTCCTCCTGACACGCCTTCACAAGACTCCGGAGAAGACACGTAGGCTGCAGAAGCCTGAGATAAGACAGAGGTACCTGCCCCACACAATTATCCTCCACAGAAAAGGGCCATTGTAGTGCAATGGGAAGACCTGCAACCAAACAAAAATCAAGCCCAGGACCATCAACTGCTCCTGCAGTGAATTTTCTATCCCCTACAACCCAACAAGTCATGGATGATCTATGAATTGCATACTTCTGCGTGTTCATTGCAAGTAAACGGTGCTTTAGGACACGGCTTTTTGTATGTAAATAAAATTGCAAGCTCAGATAGGCTGCTTCTTCCAACACAAAGTACTTTGCTGCAATGTTGTTATTAGGGAAGCAGCAAAATGGTTGCCCAAAGTTTCATGGCATGCAGGAACCATACAGGGCTGTGTCCCAGTTCCCTCTCTTGCGAGGGGCAGCAGTTGGAAAACCAATCCTGCCACTCTGTATTGTTGACTTGCTTTTCCTGAAATTCATATTTAAATGAGAAAATCAACATAACTTTCCAGAGTGCATTTCCCAAGTCCTGGCTTTTTTGGTCCTCTCCTTATGTCTCAGGAGAATCCCAACAACGACTAATGGACAAGAGGAGCATTAAGACTAAAACTGCTGCCGCTTACTCTCCAAATCCTACCATGTATGTTAAAAGAAGAGCCAGCGTGGAGGAGCCCTACAATTTTATGAACAGCATGTTTCCTGTGACCCATATTCTCTCTAACACATGGCTAAAAGAGAAGTCATCTCTGCAAGGCAGGCAGAAAGCTAAAGCTGGGTTAAATAATGGAAAAACAGATCTGCAAGTGTGTCAGTGAATAAATTACTCAATTCAGCGAGGGGCCATTCTATTCATTATTTGTGAACACTTGTAAGATCATTAGTGTTCTTTAATAGGGTAGCCAATTACAAATGTGCCTGGCACTAACGTACAAAGTGCATTATTATAGATCCAGCAACGCAGTCCAAAAGCAGGAAATATCCCCCTCTACAAAAAGGCCAACAACAAACAGAGGAAGCAATTTTCAATTAACAAATTCAAGATTACTAATAGTCTGTGAGCCCTAAAGAAGAATCTAAATTCGTCGTACTCCTCTTTCATTAATTAGTTGGTCATTTGTGGTGCCACACTGCAGCACAGCTTTGGGTATTGTGTACCTCCATGACCATCAAAAAAATAGGAGTGGGCCAAGGGAGGGGATGGGATTTCATCCTTCCCAAGCCACGGATGGGCTGAGGAAAGACACAGTGTGGTTGTAGCGGCTGTCAGGGCTTGTTGCTTCACTTGGGAGGGAGGTAAAACCTCAAAGACAAGCAAGTCCTTGTGAGCAAGTGGCACCAAGAACAGTCTCCTTATATAAACAGAGCAGTCCCTGGGAGGTGAAGAGGTCTGAAATTGTGGATGAAGACCCACTTTAGCCTCGCCCCTTCCCTCTCTTCACCTTGGGCTCTTAGGGCATCGCTAACTCCTCCTCTACAGATAATATTTCATGGGTTAGCACTGCAAGTTGTAGCTGAGTGTTCAGAAGCAGCGTGGCTGCTTGGAGAGGGCTTTGCCTCAGGTGGCAGGAGAGAGGGTCTGGGGTCCCTCCACCAAATCGCGCTGAGACCCCGAGCACATGGCTTCCCGCTTTCCTCCCCGGCATACCAGCCCACCAGCTCCTAGGAGCTCTCCTTTGGTCTGGTTTGCACAGTGCCTGGCGAGCTGCGACCCCGAGAGGATCAGCGGTCTCTTGGGAACAACTGGAATCTAAGCACTCATCAAGCTGCAATGCCCTGCCACGGAGTCTGCAGCAGGTAATTTCAAAGATGAAGTCAGTTGTGTTGCTACTTCTGCTGGGGGGTGGAAGAAAAGACACAGCCACTAACACTGTGAGAATTAATGAGGTATATAAAAGCAGTACTGGGAAGGTGCTTTTATCTGATCCAAGGACATTATGTCTCCACAAACAAACAGAATTACTGAGTCAGTTCTTTGCTTTCAACACCACTGATGGCTTTAAAACACAAATACTACGGCAGATAGATTTCATCTTACCTTCGGGGTCTAAGCTATCAAGCTATGTTAAGATACAGAAAGTCCATGCTCTGTCCCCTGGCAATTTTTGAGGCGTAGTAAGAAATGACTGGTGTGAAATATGTAGAATGACTCCAGGGATATATTTGTTTGAAACACTGAACCAGAGCCCTTTCTCCCTGCCTGCCCAGCTGGTGGTTTGCGTGAACTGTGCTACCTGTACCCTGGGTTTTGTCACTCACAGCTTTCTTCCAGAGCTATTTTCAAAACCTAAAGCAGATGGCTTTATCTCCCCTTGTACAGGGGCTACACCATCCAAGCAAAACTAACCTGTCAAGAACAAAGGTGCGAACAGCTCGGTCCTTCTGCACCCAGCGTCCACCCATCTCCCTCCTCTGCTTTAGCTACCCCACACCTCTCACCACCTCATCCTCTTCTCTGGGCAGCAAACAGTCCCCAGAAACTGATGTTTATTGATTAAACATGTGGCTTCATTGCTTGGCTAACAGGGACTCTTTCCAACATGTGCCAAACCATTTTTGGTTTTGAAACCAGGAGCCCTGACCCATGAGAGAGGTTGGTTCATACAAGGAACTCAACCTGGCAGTTGATGCTTCTCCAGCATTAAGGTTTGAGCCCACAGGGAAAATGCTGTAAGGAAGAAATTCTTGTGCACAAATGGAGAAATCTGCAGATTTCCAAAGGAGGAAGATGAGTGTGACAAGGGGACACGTACTTCTGGCTAGAACATAAGGCAATGCTCAGCAAAGGCTTCATCATTTGGGACGGAGAGATTTAGGCACAGCTGCCGAGAACTTGTAGGGTGGTGAAGGCAGCATTTGGATGAGCACATGTTAAAGCAAACTGAAGGGAGTCTGTTATCACTGCTGGCATTTGAACCATAAGAAAATGGGGTTTTGGTGAGAGACAGAAATTGGCTGAATAAGCTTAAATTAGATTGAAGATCCATGCCCTGTTTACGAGATCGAGGAAGGGACTAAAAGCACATTATAAATCTGGAGTTGCTAAGGACATGGGGTTAAAGGCAGGTGTGGTAGCGTTGTCTCACTGATCTGAAAAATCTCTTTTCTGGAGCTACCCATGACTTGGCCTGAGCCTTCTGCTGTGGGCAACAAGGGGTCTGCAGCCTCCTGCTGCCACCAGAGGGGACGGTCACTCCAGCCCTTGGGGCTGTGGCAGCCAAGAGCAGAGGTGAAGACACTGGTGCAGAATGACCACCTTGAGAGCAGAAGGTTTTCAAATTTGGCACTGGGCAAAGGCCCTTCTTGGCACTCACTTTCAAACACAGTATCACCACTGATTTTTTCTATATATATATTTTTTTTTACCAGCCTAAAAATAAGATGCACCAGATGGTTGTCCAGTTTCAATCAAATCTGAAAGTCATCAGCCTCAATGTTAATTAAGTTTGTGTCAATTTTCATGAAAACTAGAAGCCTAGAGAGAGTTAGAGGCTCCCTAATGCCTCCTCCTTCCCCCTCCAAAGGGGATCCTGAAGTGTAATCTCATCTTTATTAGACACCAGAGAAGGTGTACATGAGGACACCACTCCTCCCAGCCACTAAAATGCTTCAATCAGAATTTGCAACCAATGCACTGATAAGAAGTCAGGCTTCCTTCATCCTCGTGCTGACAGAGCTACTTATTTTATATTACATATTTACTGGGTGCAAAGTTTCTGTGCCACCATCCATCTTTCTGTCCTGTTCTTAGACAGCACCTACCCCATTGGAGGCTGCCCCAGCAAAACTCGGGACAAGACATACCATATGAGATCAGCTTGAGCTGCAGGTGGAAGTGTCTGACTGCACGCACAGAAATCTCCCCAAGTTACACTGAATTAACGCAGAAGGGAGACATACACACTCCTTTCTCAGCTAGAAAGTTTGTGTTTCTCCTTTCTAAGAGTGATTGAAATTGCTGAGGTCTAAATATTCATTTGTGCTGTGGAGGCCTGACTGTGAAGAAAATCAGTCACTGGAAGGAACAGCTACTTGACTGGGCACGTGGAAGGAGAAGCAACGGGGAAAAGCAAAGTTAGAGTGAATTCTATTGAATTAAACTCGGTTATGCTCAGAGCATCCACAAATCTGAAGATAAGCCCATTGGTCACACGAGGACCGGCACCCACCCCATTTCCCCTGGCACCTTGCGACCACTCTGCTTCTGCACCGCTCAGCCCCTTCCCCAGGTGAATTCCCCACCATTGAGGTGTCCTTCCCCATCTCTACTCTACACGCTTCCTTCATTAGCCTCCAGCTCTGGCTCTTGCCCTAGCCTCCTTTGAGACCATCCACAATTCCCTTTCTTCATTTGTATTTTTACCTTGAAGGTATTTTTAGCCTGTGACCATGTTGCCCCTGAGCCTTTCTTTTCCCAGACTCTGTAAATTTAGCTCTTAGTCATTCCTCATGTCTCCCAGCGCACATTCTTCCTCCTGACCTCCTTGGTTTTCTGCCTCCTCCTGCACCCGCGACGACCAAAGCCACACAACTCAAACTGCTGTCACCTCTGTGCTCTTAGACCTCACTCCCTAAGACAAGACTGCTCCAGGACCTCCTCCCCCCACCCCTAAGGCCACTACGAGCTCCTTGGGGGTGACCCCTCAGAGATGTGGATTGACTTAGAAGACTTCCCATCAGCAGCCCCCTTCCAGTTTCTCCAAACCAGTACTTTGCTCTTTACAACATACAGCTTTATAGCAATAAAACTAACCTGGTTTTGTGTGGGAGCTCTTCCAGCCTTGCCAGGTCTCAGGGTCCAGCTCAGAACTGACTCTGCTCCTAGTAAAGCACCTCCCAAGACCATAACTGCATCCTGGCTGGGACCCAGTCCCACAAAGCCCATTAGGTGCTTTGTTCCCATTCAAGCACCTGCCTCCCACCAACTTCAAAGCTGAATTGAAACCTGCATGAATATTTAGGGACTGGAGGTTGTCAACAGAAAGAAAAAGCCTATACTGAAATAGCTAACATCTCTGACACATCTACCTTGTCTGAGAGATGAACAGTGCAGGAACACACCAGATTGCTGTGCTTTATTCCGCTGTAGGGGGATTAGGGGCTGTGGTGAAGCCAACTGAAATAAATAGGCTTTAAATGGTCCCAGGTGTCCTGGGTTAGGAGGGGAGGGACCTTCCAGAGCTGGGCTCCACTCCACCTCAGTAGGCTGCTGGTCGTCGTTGTCGTCATCATTGTCATCCTGCTCTGTTGGGGTGTTACAGCACTTGGGGAGTTGTGCTGGGTCATCAGGGGGTCTTTAGAGGAGGTGAGCCCATCCTGCCCCGGTGGTGGGGGCAGCCAGGGGTGGTAGGTTAGCCCCTGGGGAAGAGCAGGGAAATGGGGTGAAATGCACAGGCTGGGAGGATCCCTGCAAGCAGGAGTGGGGCAGCATGGGGAGCAATGGCTTTAAAGATTTAACAGCTCCAAACCTGCATGGAGGAAGAGTTTATTTTCTTTCCTGCTGCAAACTTTTTTCTTTTTTTTTTTTTCCTTGTTGAAATGTTAAAATCTCCAGGTTTGGCAGGCAAGACAACCAAACTCAATCACTAAAATACTGAGAAGCTTTAAAGCTAATTATTTTCTTTCCATTACTGAAATAAAGATTTAAAAAACCTTCCAAATGTAAAAATTTGCTTCCTAATTTTTTTCATGTAACTTTTTTCTTTTCAAAAATGTTAGAGGGAAGATTAGTTTTTGGTTTTAATTAAGAGGGTTGTTTTTGATCCATGTTTCAGGTTAAAAACCACAAGTATTCTGTTTGAAAACTGCCAGGCAGACCTGGTTGCCTCCATGCTCCTGCCTCTGTCACAGCATACAATGTGTCGTATGCAAAGAAGAACTCTTGCAGTAACTGAATTCATAGTTTCTCTGCACCATGAGCTTTTGCTCCAGGCCTGCTTCAGTCTTTCAGCCTGGACACCCGGGAAATCAAGAGAACATGAAGGGATGGGGTTTATGATTTCTTTATCTTTAACCTGAATTCCTAAGGAAAGCTGGTGTATGTGCATCTGCCTCTCTCTTCCCTCCTTTAATAACTGCAGAGCTTATGGGCAATTTTTATCTTAGTTCATTAAAGGTAGGGAGGATGTTTCATATTGCTGCAAGTGAAAATATGTGAACAGAGAGAGGACAGAAACCCTGAAGTCTCCCCGCTGAGGGAGATGGTAATGCATGCACACAACTGTACTGGACATCAGAGAACCCACCCATGAGTTTTCAAAGCACAAATCCATGGGAAACTGGACCCCCTGGTTCTGCTGCTCATGAAACTGCTTCTTTGTGGGCTCCTTTTGGATCCCACATGGGGAGCACTGGAGAGGCAGCGAGGCTCTGCTAAACATCTCAGCGCCCAGGCATTCGACAAGGCAGACAGGAGTGAGCCCCAGGGGCAGGATCCCCTGGGCAAAGCTGATGCTCCGTCTGCAGGATGACGTTTCCTCACTTCCAGCCTTATTTTCATGCAGCCCCTGTTTTGCTCTTGCAACTTTGTCTTGCTCACGCTGGTCCAAAGGATGTTGCTGTCCTCTGGGCATCGGGATGCTCTGGCTGTGCTCAAGAAATGTCTCATTCAGCATCTCCATGTATTCACCTGCATGTGCAGACAGTGGGCAGAGCAGGGGAGGGTGGCTTTAAAAATGAGCAGTGTTTGTAGTCTGACGGCAAGCTGGCAATGGCTCAGCTGCCCAGGCCACCCTGCAAGAGGGACTTCACCTCCACCTGAAGATGTGGTCAGCCTCAGCCACCCCTCCCTGTCCCCCCTCTCCTGCACATTTCCCGTGGTCCCCATGGAGATCTATAGCTGGAGATGTCCTGAGGCACCGAAGCATATTGACTTGCTGCTGCATGCTTCCCTCCCAGCAGTTGCTCTAATGAGAACTGCTCAGAGCATCCAAGACGCCAGTGCAGCTCCATTAATCACAGCCACCTCCCGCCTGGCACGGGCTGCCCTCGTTCGTCACCGCGGTCCTTCAGGTCGGTGCCAGAGAAGTCCACGCTATGTCCTTGGAGATGGTGCACATCGGAGGGGATCTTCCCATCATGCTGATGTGTGAGCAATGGCAGGGGCTGGCACGGGCAACGAACCCCCCCCTGTACTCCCACTCCACACCAAAACACAGGCTCAGAAACCTGCGGCCTTCGCTACATAACTGCTGTCACCCCCATCAGCTCCCCACAGAGATGATATTTGGGGATCAAAGAATCACAAAATAGTTTGGGTTGGAAGAGATCTTCAAAGATCATCTAGTCCAACTCTCCTGCCATCCTCCCCTCTTTCCCCTTCTTGCAGCCCCATTCCAAAGTCTGTCCGCTTCCAGACTCATCACTCCTAAGTGCTCGGCGGGCAGGTGCTCGCTGCGGCCAGCTGGGATTGCAAAAAGCATTTAGCAGATATAAGGCACGAAAATAGTGCCAGATGAGGGGTGATTAGAAATCATTTAGACTAGGCAAAAACAGGCCATCCTAAATTTGCAGGCAGCCTGACACATGGAAGAAGTGTTTGTGAATGAGCTGAAATGAATTATTTGAAGACGCTGCAGTATCTCTATGTAAAACATCTGAGCTGTGGCTAAATGATACTCGAGCACTCAGAGGCAGGCGGGCAGGAGGGGGTGTCTGGCCAGGACCTCAGCCCCGAGCTGTGTTACAGCCCAGGTTTCTCCTTCAGATTAGCAATATCTTTGCACGGATGGGGGGGTCTGTGGCCAGGGTGAAGGCACAGGCCAAGAGGAGGATGGGGCACTGTGCATCACCTTGGCCGGAGCCGCGGCTTTGTGCTCCTCCGGCTGTGAACACACCTTGGGCTCACACCGAAAATATGGATCTCAAATGGGGAGATGCAGAGGGAGGTGGTTAAAGGAAACGAGTAAAACCCTCCCAGGTTTGGTCCGTGTCATGGTACAAAATGCTGGGGGACGGCCTGGCTTGCTGCCCTCCTCCCCAGATGTGTACCTCTCTGGGGCAGGATTTGGCCAATGGTGGCTGACGCACTTTGTGAAGGGGGCACGGTGGAAACAGGATGGAGAGATGAGACCCACCCAGGCATGGGAGAGTCTTCTCTGCCCTGATCAGACTTTTTTACCCCCTTCTGATCTGGCCCATCATCTGTTTCCAGAGGAGGTTTACTCCAAGAGTTTTGTGTTACCAGCTTGCCATACAGAAAGCCAGTCCCAAGGATGAAAAGCCCAGGGAGAACAAAGCTCCTGCCTGCGGCTCTCCTTGGCCCCGCTGGGACAGGCACTGCCCGGGCTGGCGTGGGAGTCCCAACCCCGTCTGCTCAGACCTGGGTGCTCCACACTGTGCAGACCTGCTCTGGAAAAGAGGCCAAGCCTGGTAACATGGGCTGGGGAGCAGAGCAGTGGTGGTCTACGTCCATGCCAGATGGAGAGCTACCCACTGGCAGCACAGCTTTGCAAGGTGAAATGTGCTGTGAAACTGCCAAGGAGAAGGCAGGCGGCTGCTGTTGGGACGCAGCTCCCAGGCAAAGATGTTGGTCAGTGATGAACCCACTTTCCGAGGTCAGGTAGTCATGGACTTTGTGCTGCATCTGCATCATTCCCTCCTCTATCGTAGATGGTTCAGCACCTCCATCACCAGCAGGCAATGGCAGGACCCACTTGGGTGATGTTCCCTGATGATGCTGGTGTTCAGGGGACTGGAAGTGCACCTTGGCTTCCCTGGCAGTTGATGGCATCAGCTCCTAAGGGAGGAGGAATGGGATGGAAGGTAAAGCTTGGTCTTCCCCCATAGTGGGGTGTGTTTTCGAATGCTATTGAGATGCTCCAGATGTCATCATGACTTTTGAGTCAACATGAGACAGGCAGCCCCTCCACATGTGGGGTTAAGGTTAACATGGGTTAATGGGTTAACATGCTGGGAGACTGGATGGTGGGTCAGGGAGCAATGGGAAAGGCGCTGCCTTAACCGGAGAGGCTTTCTCACATGTCCAAGCTGCCATGTAATGCCCCGCACCGGCGTGCCGGAGGCTGGCAGCCTGCCGGGGGATGTGCTGCCTGTGCTGGGTTTCTGCGGGGACGTGCCCAGGCAGATGAGGGGTTGCGGCTGGTGCTTTAACTCGCCTCCAAGAGCGGAAGGGCAGCGGGTGGCTCGAATTCACCCAGCTCAGCATCTGCAGTACAGATTCTACTTGCAGTCTTGCAAAAGCCTTATAAATTTTTCAGAGCAGCCCAAAGTGCCTGCTGAGTCGGCCAATCAACTCTGGTGGATTAAGGAAACTTACTTTAAATTATTAACAGTGCACAGCCAGACACAAGGTCCGTGGGGTGGAGGCGGGAAGGGAGAAATTACTCATTCCTCCTTCTCCAGCAGGTGCCACGAGAGCAGCCAGCACCAGGCTGGGGCTGGGCAGAGGTGGTCACTCACACCTGGGAGGATGGTCCTGTTCGTGGGGTCTTCCCTTCCCCATCAGGAAACCCCAACGAGGCATCCATGCTATGCTGTACATTCGGCGTGCTTGCATCTTGGAGATGATGTCCCTTTTGGAAACTGGATGCTGGTCCACATCCAGCCCCCCCGCA
>NW_008825076.1:9213531-9223734 GCF_000699105.1 Pygoscelis adeliae
TTCCAGATCCATTGGTTTCTCAAACACCCCCTTGAAGAGCTGATCAGCTGTGCAAGAGCAGGCCAGCCCTGAAGCTCTTTGACTTTCCTGCAACCTTTAGTAATTTTCCCCCCACAAGCTTTAAATTTCAGGTAATATAATCACATTTGCAAACTCTGGTCTCCAAAGAAACAACAATAAGCACTTTGCAGCTCCCGAGGCTGTACCCTTTGCTTCGCTATGGGTGTGCTGCCTGCCAGGGCCAGGCTTTGCAGAGGTGCGATTTCCTCTCCTTGGCAGCTGCTCCAGAAGGACTTTGTCCCTCTTTCCACGAGATGGCATCGCTGAGACTGCTACGGAGGGGAAGCATCCACCGCGGCGTCTGCAGGGAGGGCAGTGATGAAAAATGCCTTCAAAAAACAAAAAGTTGCTAGGAAAAAATGCCTCTGAGTTCTCGGTTGTGAGGTCCGAGCACACCTGGCCGTGACAGGGAGGAATCGGAGGAGAAGTCAGTGTTTTAAAATGGATCTCAGCAGCACAGCCCTATATATCACCTGCCATGGGCCATGCAACACCCACTTGCTTTCTCACAGTGTTGACGGCTCTCGAATCAACTGGAGTTCACTGCAAGGTTTACTGAAAGCCATCTGTGGACCAGTTCAGGGTGATGTTGGGTTGCTTATAATTTTGGTAGAACCCCAAAATGGGTCACGCGCCCCAAACGAAGCATTGTCCCCAGTGTGCCTGCAAGCCCTGTGGGGTCAGGCAATGATTTGCATTATGGTGGGTCATTGATCCAATCCCAAAACCCAGATCCGCAATGAGTCTTCAAACCCAAGGTTTGGGTGGAGGCAGGTCATGGCTTCGTTTGATTTTGATTTGAGATCCCCAGAGATTCAGCATACTTGATTTTCTTTTTTGAACCTCATGCTTTGAAGTGGGTCTAAATTAGGATATTTCTGTAATTCTGTCTCTCTACAGAGCCTGACCCAAACCTCCCAAAACAGGGGATGCTGCAGCTGCAGACATCTCACTTCAGGGCCTGCCTCTTCTTTGTGATCCTGCAGATTACCTGGAGTATCAACCGCACTGAAATGAGGCTGAAAATCTGGACCTGCTGTGAGCCGTGAACAGGTTTGAGTTAAATCCTCTGGGTTTTATGTTTTCCCCTTTCTGCAGCTACACCGTTAATTACCGCACCACTTGTGCATCGCTCCCAGAGCATCTTTCAGAGCTCCCCTGGCATATTTCCATGGAAACGTCGCTGTGGTTTTGTTAAACTTGTTTTTGCTTTTAAATAGCTACAGAGGACCAGGTGCAGACTTTGCACCTGCTCTTCTCTGTCTGTCTCTCACCTGACCCCAAGGTTGTCCCCACTCCTGCTGTGCCAGGGACTGGCTTCCACCGGGGACCAGAGAGCTGGAGGTTCCTGCACAGCACAGGAGGGATGGTCCCACGGGAGTTCCTGTTCCTGCTGCTTTTAAGGATGGAGGAAAAACATGCAAACGATGATGTTCTCCTGCCCTGCTTGGAAATACCCAGGAAGGGGCACAAGTCTGCCTTCCTGGCTCAAGGACAACATGCCCCGGGAGCTGGGAAATGCAGGAGGAGCTGGAAGATGAGATTAAACTATCAGTGGGAAAACAGCCTTCTCCCGCGGTTGTGCTGTGCCTGGAGGGATCCCCAGATCCCCTTCCAACTTGTGGCATGCCAAGGACATGGCACTTCATAGAGCTCAAATGCTGCAAAGACCTTGGGCATCAAATCGATTTCTATGGAGGAAGCTGGTGGCTGCTGGGGGTGCGTAGAGGGACGAGGAGCCTCGGTGGCCTCTGCACACAGTTTTGGGGAAGGTGGCTCAGTGAGCTGGTACGTGTCTGTCTGCTGTCAGACCGGGGCATGGGATGGGGACGATGTTGGGGGAGCAGGTGGCGGTGGCTTCATGCAACGCGCTCTGTAATTCAGCTTGGTGTCTGCTCCTTGAGGCTCTGCCTGGGGGCACTTAGCGCTGCAGAGCATCAAATGCTAATTAGGATCATTAAGGGCTCCTGCAACACAGACAGTAATGATTCTTGTGCCTCTGGAGCTCTCCTGGGAAGGACCTCGCATGATGCCGTCCTTCACAGAGCCGGTGCATGGCGTCTGTTCCCAGTGCTGTGGCTTCTCCTAAAAGCCGAGTCATGAGCACAGACAACCTCAGGATGCCCCAGCACACTGCTAACCCCACCTTCAGGGAGGAAATGTCCCTTGGAAATGTCCCCAGAAGCACCCTCATACCTCCTCCCTCCACCTCCCGACCTTGCCGTACCATCTCCCGCTCCTCCCCGCACTCGGTGGTCCCACTTTTTCCCCCTCAAAGCACCCAGCTGTTGCATTTTGGTCAGTCCTAAACACTTGGCAACCACAACCCTTTGGATTGGGACAGCCGACACTGGGTGGAGTGGGGAGAGGCGCAGACCTTGCCTCGGGCTGCAAGTTTGCAATGGGAGCCAAGATGCCATCCTGGGCAAAGACCATGAGATTTGGGGCTTCTTGGGAATCCTGAGTCACGTCTGGGCTCCAGCACATGGCTTCAGTCGGGGAGAAACGTTCCCGTCATGTTGTTCGGAAAGGGCTGGAGGATCCTCCGTGTGTGAGGCAAAGAAGTGTGTAGAGAGAAGGCAGCCTTGGCCACTTCTCCCAAAATGATGGGGTATTAGAAAGAATAAAAGCTGCCAGCCCTTCAAGGAGGCATGGGGTATGGTATTTTCTCTCTTTAAATGACATAACTTTAGGGCGTTAACTTAAGCTTATTTTGCTTGGAAAAAATTATAATAAAGGCCCTGATAATTGATATTAGAAGGTTGAGCAGGTTAAGGGCAATATCAAAACCAGGCTGCTGTAAGAGCAGCCCCTGCTTTAGGCTGGGGGAATCAGACCAGACACCTGCCTCGGTTGAGGGGCGAGAACTGGGGAAGGGCTGGGCGCTGGGTGACACCCTGAATACTGCTGCCAAGCTCTCCTCCTTCCTCCAAATTTCCATCCCAGCCCCGCCTGTGCCTGTCCCCACCATCTGCTCTAAGTGGGACTACAGGAAACCCATCAAAACCAGCCCCTCTCAATGACAGACGCACACACAGAGCTTCACACCTTTGGGGTTGGTTGTTTTGTTTTGGTTTTTTTTTTTGGTTGGTTTTTTTTTTTTTCCACTGTGGATGTTGTACCAGTTTTATTGGTAAAATTAACATGAAGCCTCACAAACGCTGGAACATGCTTTTCCTTTTAAAGAATTTCCACTGGACCTTAATGGTGAGCATCCAGTCGTTGACATATAAACTCTTACAAGCTGATGTGCACACATGCGCCCGGGGGAGACGGTGGCAGCGTCCTGGTGTCAGGGATGGTTTCTGCGCGATGCACTGGGAGCCCACAATTCATTTGCCAGCCTTCTGGGCCTTCTGGGCAGACTTGGTGACTTTACCAGCCCCACCGCTTTTCTTCTCCACGTTCTTGATGACGCCCACGGCCACAGTCTGCCGCATGTCACGGACAGCGAAGCGGCCTGTGGGGTGGAGAGAAGGGGGACATGAGCGAAACGCGGCCGCCTTGCCCTCCCTAAGGCTGAGATCTTCTGGGTGGGTGATGGTGGGATCTACACCCACCATTCGTGGTGCCATGCGTTACCCCTGTCCTTGGAGCAGGTTCCTGCAGGAATGAGCCCTGCGCCACCAACACTTGCTGTGACCGCCAAGCTACCCCGATGCTCCTCTCTGTTTAAATGACTATTTATTAAACTTAAATCACATCTGCTCTGCAAGCTCCCAGCATTGCTAAAGCTTCCAGATGTGCAACATCATCCAAGGAAAGCACGGCACTTCCCTGCATTAAAAGGTGTCCTCTGCTGAGCAAACTTCCCTTTTTTCTCCTGACAAGTTGTGTTTTAGGGCAGAGATGGGGAAGCTGAAAAATATTTCTGCATTCAGAAACTATCGGGGTTTAGGAACTTTGAAGGAAAGGCCCTGTTGCTGCCAGAGGGAAAACCCAGCCCTGCCTTTGGAAACCTAGCTCAGCAGAAAGTCCGTCCTGCCCCATCGGCCCTAACAAAGTTCATGCATCAGATTTTGCCCTCCCAGCATGTGGGGGAGCAACAAAACATGCTCAGCTCCCTCCCCAGTTTAACTGGTGGGGGATACTGGGAGAAGCTCAGCACGTCTGGTGTGAGCTCTACAGTCGTAGAGACTTCATGGCCCTCTGCAGGAGACCTCAAAAAAGCCGTTCCCTTACCAAGGGGTGGGTACTGGGAGAAGCTCTCCACACACATCGGCTTGCCAGGGATCATCTCCACGATGGCCGCGTCGCCCGATTTCAGGGACTTGGGGTTGTCCTCTAGCTTCTTGCCGGAGCGCCGGTCGATCTTCTCTTTCAGCTCGGCGAACTTGCAGGCGATGTGTGCGGTGTGGCAGTCAATGACAGGCGAGTAGCCAGCGCTGATCTGGCCAGGGTGGTTCAGGATGATCACCTGGGGGACAGAGCGGTGTCAGGGCAAGGCTGGGAGCCAGCGGGTGGTGACAAACCGCGTGTGGTGGCACCACCAGCTCTGCTGACCTGAGATGTGAACTGCGCTGCCTCCTGCGGCGGGTCCGACTTGCTGTCCCCGCAGACGTTCCCACGACGGATGTCCTTGACAGAGACGTTCTTCACGTTGAAGCCAACGTTGTCCCCGGGCAGAGCCTCGCTCAGGGCCTCGTGGTGCATCTCCACGGACTTAACCTCAGTGGTGATGTTCACGGGCGCAAAGGTGACCACCATGCCAGGCCGCAGGATGCCGGTCTCCACCCGGCCCACGGGGACTGTGCCAATCCCTGCAGAGACAAGGACAGAGCAGAACAAAATGTAACCTGCCTGGCATATCCCTGGGCCAGAGCCTGGCTGCAGCAAAAGCAAGATATCTCCAGTGGTTTTCACCAAAGATCCAAATTTTAGCTGCAAGATCAGCATTAGGGTCTTCAAAAAAACCACAAGTCTGTCCTTTCTACCCACTGTTTTGTAAAAAAGGAGTAACACCAGAATCAGAAGGCCCTGAGCAACCCACGTGCCCTGGAAGCTCTTCCTTTGCAGCAGCTGTGGCACCTCCTGCGTGGAGGACTGGGCACGTAATGCATGCAACAACACGCTCTGTATCCCTGATGGCCACACCATTAGCATAGGATGAAGTCCACCTATGCCAGGGAATGAGGGCGGCTAATTAAATGAAAGGGACCTTTTACACCCTGTGTCATCAGGAGGCTTTGGGAAAACACCTTTGGAGTCAGGTGAAGAATCATTAAGAGAAACAACCTTGAAAAAAGGTTGGGGAGGTTGGCGGGACCCATCTGCTCCTCCACATCCACCCTACTGCTTCCACCTCCCCCCCGTCCCACGGTGTCTCTGCTCTCTAAGGACCTGCCTAATGGTAAAACCATATCTCTTTCCCCCAGCTGAGCTAAGGGAGGACACAGACCTGCTCACCACCTTTCATCTCCATTGCAAACAAAAGATTGCATTAAAAAGCCTGCTAAAACCCATGTTCAACCCCTGCCTGGTTGAAAAGTGTGGAAAAGGGCTGGAAATGGCTGTGCCTGCCTGATCCAACAGCTGGGGAGTCAGCAGGGCTGCCCGCTGCTGCCAGCAGGTCAGAGAGTATTTATAGCTCGGAAAAGTGTCCCCATCACCTCTCCAGAGGGAAAGGGAGACACGCCGACTGACGGGCTCCCTACATGGCTGGCGCGGTGGTCCAGCTCGGCAAAGGGAGGTGCCGGTGATGGACACCAGCATTTGGGAAGCATGGGCAGACCGCGGCCAAGCCACCACGCACCAGCCTCACTGGTGGCCCTCCCCGCTGGCCTTGTCCCTCATCCGGGCCCCAGCACATTTTTGCTGCCTCCATCTTGCCCTGCCAGCCATGACCACTGGGACACCCAAATTTGCAGCCATTTTGGCATCGTGTATTCCCTGGGCAGAGCTCACAAGCCTGCTGCTCCTCTCTGGTCCCTGGGCACCTTGGGCATGTCATCCTCCAACCCCAGACAGCCCAGTCTCAAATGGGGTCTTTGCCCTGGAGCTAACACCCTTCTCCCCAACATTATCTCAAGTTTGAGTACAGTCCCTCCAGTTTCCCAATACCTGGAAATGTCATTCCCAAATTCCCATGGAACGAAGACTCCAGTTAAAGCAAAGGGAAGAGGGACAGTGGCAAGGCTTTTGCTCACCTCCGATCTTGTAAACGTCCTGGAGGGGCAGGCGCAGGGGTTTATCTGTGGGGCGAGTCGGGGGCAGGATGGTGTCCAGGGCCTCCAAGAGGGACACCCCGCTGGCGTTGCCTTCCTTGCGCTCCACCTTCCAGCCTTTGAACCAAGGCATCTGGAAACAGAGCAGCAACAACATGCACTGAGCGTGCCCGTCCTCAGCATCCAGAGGTGATACCAGAGAGATGTCCCACCAGGACAACCTTCATGGAGTCAGTCCAACCATGTCCTGACTTTACCTGGGGACTGGCGAGCTCTTTTCACTCCACCATCCCTTCAGGCTTATCTGCACCCCCTTGCCCAATCTCCCCCCTCTCTCCTAGAAACGTGCAAAACATCCATTAACAGGAGAAAAAGGATGGAAGTGGTTAAATCCAGCAAACTCACAGTCCCCATTCCCAACATCAGCCTGCGGATGTTGCCTTCCCATGCCAGCTGCCTGGATCCTGCCCTCCAGCAACGATGGCACAGGGACCACAGGGTCTACAGCCAAGTCCCAGCTACAAAGCGCCCAACCTTCAGTCCTGGGAACTGAGTTTCTTCAAGGCAAGCCCCAGACAGACCCTCCTCCCCGCTCGCTCCTGCTATCACCCCTCCAGGGTTTGGTTTTTAAAGCCTGCCTTGGGAGGATGCTGGAAACCTGGCGCTTCCACTAGGGCTGCCGAGGGGCAGGATTGTTTTTCACAGACGCTCTCTGCTCCTGCCCTAAATTGGACCCTTGAATTGGCCAGGAAAGAGGCAGAGAGGTAAGGAAATGTGCTCAGCAGAGGCCACGGTTTGATGCAGGGAACCACAGTGCTTGCTGGGGGTGATGCTGCACATCTGGAAGCTGTAGCAATGTCTGAGGCTTGCCGGCAAGAAAAATTCAGTCCTGGGTCTGAAACAACCCTGATGCAACAAACAGAGATCAGAGTCTGCAAGGTCATTCCCCCTTCCTCTGCACAGAGAGGTTTAGACAATATTTTCCCACTCAGATGTAAAACGCTGCCCGTGTGCCCCAGCTCCATCGCACACGTT
The DNA here is from genome assembly GCF_000699105.1 of Pygoscelis adeliae. Taxonomy (NCBI): domain Eukaryota; kingdom Metazoa; phylum Chordata; class Aves; order Sphenisciformes; family Spheniscidae; genus Pygoscelis; species Pygoscelis adeliae. The sequence continues at coordinate 9,220,791 of NW_008825076.1, forward strand.
ATGGATGTGGCTTTTCCCTTAGGCACCAACATCAGTGGCACAGTGCATTGGGTATGGGGCTGAGGCTAGGGGTGAAACGGGACCCACAAAGTGCCCCCGGTTTCACAGCCATCCCTGGAGGACACGGCTATGCCAAAGGCTGGTTTCCCATCCTGCAGTCTGCACCGCTTTCAGGAAGGAGCGAGGGGAAGAGCTGGGTCCAGCCAGGGAATTCAGCCTGCATCAAACGTGTTCAGATCAGCCTCCCTCAGAACGTCACACCTGACACTGATTTCCCTCCTTGGTGACAGTGGCAGGAGGAGCCTGGGGACACCTTTGCAGAGGGATCCTTCCCGGGGCACTGCAGCTATTGCCACGCAGCCGGCCCCAGCATCAGGCTAACAGCTAAGCAAAATGATAAATCCATTCAGCTGGTGACGGAGCCGCATGTGATGCACAGGATGACTCAGACCTTCCCCCCAGCCTGCTGTCACACAGCCCAAAACGCCAGGCAGGTGCCCATGCGAGCAGCTGCCCCGGTGGCTGCCTGCCCACGGGCTCTGCTCTCGAGGGTGACGGCCACCCATGTGCCCGCAGCGCCCGTCCCCCTGCCCCTGCCCGGCTTGGGGACATGGAGAAATGGCATGACATTTCTGGTGATGCCTGGCTGTCAGACCTGTCCTTTTTCCTTTTGAGGCTTTATCCAGAAAACTTCTGACATCCCAAGAATCAGATAAAGATGCACTTTGACACCTTCTGGGAGCAAATTCACTCTGAGAAACCTCGGCATGGCCCCAGGGTGAGAAGCATCTGCAAAACCTGGTTTGTGCTTCCTCCTAGGGCCACCCAAGTAAAATCTCTCTTATGTATTCCCCAAATCCGCTTCCCAAAGAACAATTCCTATTCTACCACTCCTATGGCAAAAGCAGGATCGGACCAAACCCCGCAGCCAGACAGGCTAAACTGCAGGCTCAAGCCCCCATAAATAACAGCTGAGCTCCAACTCTTTTGCACCCCAAGTGCATTTTACAAAGCAGTTGCTTTTCTCTGATTTTACCCAGCCAGTGAGCATCCCAACACACCCACCCCACACACCCCAACGTTGAGGCTGCAGCCCCGGGCCACCACGCTCCCTTGCACCACAGATTGGGTGTGTTTGAGTTGCAGCATCCCACGGGGTGAAAGTCTCCCAAACCACATCGAATGGCCCAGTTCTGTTGGCTGCAGCAACTGAAAGCTGGCTTCACATAAAACCCCATTTGCCAAAAAGCTCTCAAATGTCAAACTTTGATGCAAGTGCAGTCCAGCTGTCATTTTTTGCAGTTGGCCTGGGGCTGCTGTGCAACATCGACATGGGCTGGAGTCTTCCACGCAGAGCTGGCTCCAGCCTGACGTACCACCACACCTCCCCTGGCCCGGAGGTGACAGGAGCTGCAGGGACGTCACGGCTCTAATCTCCACTTTCTGATAAGCCCCCTGACAGACAGACAGACAAGTCACTTGCCTGCCTTGTGCTTTAGTGAAACCCCGCCAGAAATTGCAAGTGAAAAAAATCAGCGTTTTTTCGAGCGAGGAATGAGAGGAGAGATATCTACACTGGCGTCCTGCTCAAGCTTTCCTACATGGGATGCAATATGGGAAAGAGGAGTCTGTCCCAAGCTGGTGTCCTGGCAAAGGCGGGACGGGGACCTCCTGGGGACCACAGCATGGGGAGGACCCTGCACCCTCTCTAGCAAAGCTCGTGCTGATCCAGACCTCTGGCCAGGCTTTCTCCCCAATTCCCCAGCTCAGGCAGCTCCTGGGAACCCACCCCGGAGCCAGCTGCCTCCTTACGGCAGAGGGGTGAGTTATTTCGGCCCCTGCCTTCTCTCGGGCAGCGCATCACGTTGAGAACATGCTCTGAGACCCGTCTAGAGGAAGGGGGCCAGCAAACCCCATCCTGCTCCGTGCCTCCTCTCTGCAGCCTATTAATAGGAGAATTGTTCAGGATCATCTTCCCGGCCCAGCAGCTGCTGACATTTGGAGCCTGTCTGATTTGAGGCACCCAGGAACTATGCAGCTGGGTTTGGCATGGCCGCGGCTGACCTTTATCCCAGCTCTGCTCTGCAGGGGACAGGAATCTCCCAAGCACCCCCAAATTTCCTTCCTTCCAAGCCAGCCCCAAGTGAGCAGCCTTTCCCGTGCAAGGTTGTGAGCTGCATTTCATGACGGTGTGAGCTTGCATTGCAGCACTCCTCTAGCTCAGGCTTGCAACCCTTGACCTCCCTCAGTTGCTGCCATACTGATATGTTGCGTCCCTCGTCATAGAGCCCTGACCCACAATCCACAGGTGAAGTCCTAAAGCCCTCTTAAGCATCACATTTCCCATTGGTTTCACCAGGGATGGCTGGGGGTTTCCGGTCTGAGCAACTTGCTCAAGGTCATCCAGAAGCCAGCAGGAGAGCAGGGACCTTCCTCTGGCCAGAACTTTCTTTAGAAGACTAAAGCTGAGGTAGCTTTTTCTCCAAAAAAACAATGTCAGAGTAACAACTGCTACTGGCCGCGTGCCAGCCAAGAAGCCCCCATTCTTCTTCAAGCTCTTCTCTCTCCCCTGCTGTCATATGAAGTAATAGCAAGGGCCCACCCAGAGCACCTTGCCTTTGTGTCCCCACCATCCCCATCACTGATGCACAGCGGGAGAGATCTTGTAAAAATCAACTGGAGAAAGACCGAATGCAAATGGATGCTCTAGGAAACCACGGTTTTGGCATGGGAAACCTGGTACCTCCCCAAGCAAAAGTCACCTTAAGAAGTGAGATCCCAGCACTGGAACCGGACGTGTGGCCATCACAGTGGCATACGGCACCGATGGGAAACAGCACCCAGTACCCAACACGCGGGAGCCCAGCTGCGTGGCGGGAGCTGTTACAAGCCTGCGACCAGATCGTGTTATTTCCCTCAGAAAACAATGCCCTAAAACCACACA
>NW_008825076.1:9223820-9227160 GCF_000699105.1 Pygoscelis adeliae
CGGATGGCTCTCACCATGGGTCTGACGATGCAAAACCTTCAAATCATGTCCCAGAAGCAAAGCCATCATCTCTTGAAGATGCTCATGTTCAGCCGCTGGGGTGTCTGGCCACGGTACAGCAACCAGTGTGCCCATGAACAGTGAGCCCATTCATCCCGGCTCGGCGCAATCAGAGCTACGTGACAAACCCATCTATGCTGGCAACGCGGGCCATTACGCACAATGGGTGCATGAAACGTGCCTGCGGTTTTCAGAGCATGGAGGTCAGCTTCAGCCTGGATCGGGATAGTCAGGATGGGGGGAAAAGTCTAACACAACGCACACACTTACATTGGGAGAGGGCTCCAGCATGTTGTCTCCATGCCAGCCCGAGATGGGCACGAAGGGAACTGTGGCTGGGTTGTAGCCGATCTTCTTGATGTAGGCGCTGACCTCCTTGACGATCTCATCGTAGCGTTTCTCGCTGTACGGGGGCTCTGTGGAATCCATCTTGTTGATGCCCACGATGAGCTGCTTCACCCCCAGGGTGTAAGCCAGCAGGGCGTGCTCACGAGTCTGCCCGTTCTTGGAGATACCAGCTTCAAATTCGCCGACACCGGCAGCAACGATCAGGACGGCGCAGTCAGCCTGGGAGGAGAGAGCTAATGAATTGCTTCTGTCCCCAGAAAGCACTGCTCCTGGTGATACCCCTGAGAGCTTTGAGTAAGCCCCAGATGAACACTACTCATGGCTTGGACAGACTCCCTGCCAGTTGCTACCCATAACCCTGCTGATCTACCTCAAAACTGACCTAACTGTGTTATTTCAGACTTGCCAACTGCGCATGGTTTTGCAACGTGGGTTGGAAACCAGGCTGGGTCCTCCAGGTTGCATGACCCTAACCAGGACCTCATCTTGATCATCCAGGGATGCACAGCCAAGGCCTTATCTGAAACCCTACTGAAGTCTTGCAGATAATCTCCCTGGATGACGGATGAGACTACAGCCATGCAAACTGTGTTCCCTGGCTTACTTCTGTACCCAAACCCCACAGCAGAAGCTGCCTGGGTTTGATGGAAAGCCATGCCTGGCCCAACTGGCATCACAATGGGAATCACACCAGGCATGCAGCAAGGCTCATCCAGCACCCATTAACCACAGTGAGATGCTGGAATCTCCTGCAGTGCAACAAGGGGAAACCACCCTGCCCTGGAAGAGTAGACCACGGAGTTTGGCAATGTGATGTGGTTTATGGGACAAAGACAGCTGTTTCGAGAAAAAGGAAGGAGAAAAGACCCATGGAGTCTCCTTTAGCCAATAAAACCTAAGGGATTGGTGGAAGTTGCTTGTATACATCAGCTGGCTGAGTCTAAAATAATGTCTTAACACACCCTCACACAAAGGCTTGTAGGTCATAGCATCCCACCTCCCAGAGAGGCCATATTTGTCCCCATCTCCTCCAAGTAGGTGAAATGGGGTGGAGAAACCACCTCTCTGTGCCCAAGGAGGCCCTTTCTCCCAGACGCCCAGGGAGGTGCAGGACCATGGCGAGCTGGGTCTCCTGGTGCTACCCAGCCTCTTGCATGGACCCTGCTCAACACCACTTGATGTCTCCTGTCTCAACTACCCACCTCCAAAAGAACTCCAACAGCACCTACGTGACCCTGTGCTCATCAGCAAGCCTCAGCCTCCCACCTCTGGCAGCCCCCCACCCCCTGGCCACCATTTCTCACCTGGGAGGTCCCGGTGATCATGTTCTTGATGAAGTCCCTGTGGCCGGGTGCGTCAATGATGGTGATGTAGTACTTGGTGGTCTCAAACTTCCACAGCGAGATGTCAATGGTGATGCCACGCTCGCGCTCGGCCTTCAGCTTGTCCAGCACCCAGGCATATTTGAAGGACCCCTTCCCCATCTGGCCGACACAAAGGCAAGAAATGGTGAGAAACATCACAAACATTGAAGGCAAAATTCCCTAAATCCAACGGCAATGATCTATTTACTAATAAATACAGGTGAAAGGAGATATTGCTCTCAGTGCATTCCTCAAGAGGACAGAGGAGAGGCTGGAAGAAGAGCTGTGAAGTGAATTTGTGAGTGGATGGGGAGGAGCTGGAGCCAGTGACTGATGAGATCTCCTCCATGAAACACCATGGTCCCGCACTGCTGCTGGGAAATCATGGTGCTACATAATTACACAGAAATGGTGGAAAGCTTCTTATTGTTGCATTTTGATCTATTAACCAAACCTGTGAGACAGCTGGTTAGTGGGAAAGGGCATTGCTCTATGAGTGAGCCCATAACTGACAGGGGTGTAGGAGGGGAATGGGTTAAAAGAAAATGAAATGCTAGATGGTTGCTATGAGCAGAACAGAAACGTGATTGATTTTTGCCACGGAGTGTGCGAATTCACACGAAAAGCTACTGTGAGCTGCAGCCAGACCAACTGTTGTTGCCAAATGGCCAAAATCTCAGCCAACATTGTAACGCATAAAATCATGCGCGGTGAGATTAGCTACAGCAAATCTCTCTGTCCTGCAATAAAGCTCGTTCCTTGGTAAAACCACGATGTCACTTCTGAACCACTTTCTCCTTTGGGTTGGTGTCGGTGTCGTGCCATCAGGGAGAGCGGGACTTGCCCCCCAGCACGGAGGTGGTGCTGCCAGTCTGAGCTGGGATCCTGCCAACGTGGAGATGGGGCAGGACAAGACCACCCCTTGCTGACCACACTGTGTGCCGGGGCAGTCTGGGGAGCCCGGCTGAAGCAAAGGGTTAATGGGCATTGATCATCAGCTCTTAGCCTCAGGTGCAAGGTTTTGTTTTAAGACAGAAAATGGAATTTAGGTCATTTGCGGATGATTTAATGGGCTCTAACCACTGGCAAGGACAGAGCCGTGATACCCCGCTCCCCTCCATCCATCCTGGTGTTCTCTGCAACCATGGTTTCTTCTGGACTATCAATGCGTAAAATTCGTTATGGCCAATTATAAATCACTGGTCCAGAGGGAAGCGCTTCCTGATCACAGGCAGTGAATGCTTCAGTGATGGTCCTCACCAAGAAGGCTAACGTAGCATCACATCTGAACCTGTCCTGCCCACGCCGTGCCCGGGGGGGTGGTCTGCCCCTGGCCCCCGCACTCCAGCCCCGTGCCGGCTCATTTATGTAACAGCTGAGCGCTGCAATGACTTTGCAGCTTGTTCTGGAGGATTACAGACAAAATCCTAAAGCCAGGGGCAAGCCTCCCCCTCCTAGGGGGGGACACCAGGTTGAAAGGGTGATGCCCCATCCCCGCCGAGCAGCTGGGAGCTCTCGCGCCTGCAGGAAGGGCAGTCGCTGGGGGGGGGGGGGGGGAAAAAACGAAA
>NW_008825076.1:9227194-9230889 GCF_000699105.1 Pygoscelis adeliae
CCAGAATCAAATCTCTGCTCCTAAGCATCCTCCTGGCAACAGGCTCAGTGAGGGGACCGAGCAGGAGCTCGGAGGTTAACCCTTTCCAGCATGCACATTGAACCCCCCTCTTGCCAGAGGAAAAGGGAGGAGGTCGTTAGAGTGTGCTTATTTACTGCTGGAAATGGTGGAGATAACCGAGGAACGACACGTTTTGTGCAATGCATTAATAATAGGTAGTTCTCAGGCAGGAGCTCAATCAGCACATCCCACAGCCTTTCACCCATCAGCAGCCTATTCCTTCACTTCTGGATGGGGAAACTGAGGCATGGAGCAGACCCCTGGCTCTCCGTGGGAGCTGGGTGGGAATCAGCACATTATTACAGGCACCCGCAACCACGCACACAAACAGCCGGTCATCTCGTGTGAAACCCCCCCCCAGAACTCAGCATCATACATAACTTGAAGACAAATGAGGTCCTTTATTTAGCAAACAGTTTCCCTCCTTTCACGGGGTATATTCAGTTACCCAGAGCTGTTGTTGAAAAAAAACAGGGTATTATCTAGCTTTGCACAATACCTTCCCTGTTCAGTGCCAGAAACAGCCTCATTTTCCTTGATCGAACCCCAGCGGAGGGACAGCTTTCTATTTGGAGACCACAAATACTGATTTTTTTTAAAAATAGAACAACTCTTCTTTTGGAGATACTGTTACCTCTGCCCCTGAGTCAAAAAGAAAAAAATAATCCTTTCTCTTTTCTCTTAAAAAAAAAAATCAGACCCTGGGGTTTTTTGTTGGCTTTTTGGGTGCACACAGGCCTCCATTTCCTGCGAATGCCACCTAATGGAAGAAAACCCTTCCCCAGCCCTGCATCAGAAAATGGAGTCTGTAAGCTCAGTCAATAGGCTATTAATAGCAGCTTCCAGTCCCCGCGTATTCTGGCAAGCCAGTGAAAGTGTCTGTTCAATTAAAATAGCTGCAATCACATCTACAATAACCTAATCACACCATAATCCAATCTGTAGGTAAAGGGGGGAAATATATAGAGGGATATCAGCGATCATTTTAAACCAGGGGGGAGAGATCATTTTGTACGAAGGAAGAAGCTCTTCGCTTAAGGGCTGGAAAAAAGGGCTGACAGCGAGGCAGGAAAACGGGTGGTTTAGCTCGGATGCTATCGGCACATTCAAAGGGTTAAGACAGACAGACAGCAAAACATCTACTCAAGAGTGGCAGCTCTGCCCCCCCCCCCCCCCCTTGAAATGTGGGATCTTGTCCAGAAAAATAAAAAATAAAAAAAAATTGAGGGATATCTGCATTAAAGGTTCCTGGAACGATGACGACAAGCCATCTTCGAAGAGACCAGATATGCCCTATCAATAACACAGCCGGGCTTTTCCTGGCTCACCCACCTCTCTAGAATTTACCATCATTAATTTCTGAGGGTTTCCAGTTCACGTTTTTCTTCCCAAGACTATTTCTTCCTCTTTAATCTCTGTGTTTGCCACATTATAGATATTGGGCGGTGCTGTACTGTGTGACAGCCTGCTAAATGCATGCACTATTATATTGCTACAAATGTCACCATTGTAAGAGCTAAACAAAAGGGTTTAACTTAAATGCTCATACTTCATGCCAGCTTTTCTATATTAAAGGCTACCGATCAAGCTACACACCAGGCCATATGCTTGAGAAAAATGAGAATGGGGTTTTTAACAAGCTGGATCAAACGGGTGGTCCAGCTGATGCTGCACCTTGTCCCCAGCAGGCACTGGAAGTAGATGCTTCAGAATGAAATTCAGAGAGCCCTGCACTAGGCAGTGAGGGATTATCAGGTTTTTCTCCTCATGCACAACATTTAGAAGGAATTTCATGCCCTGAAGCACCACGGCTTGTGGCTCTTCCAGAATCCCGGCAATTACCACCGGTTCCCTAACCCATCCTGCAGACCTCGCCGTGCCCTGCCCTCATTAACAGCCTGCGGCAGGGAGTCCCCCAGCTCCAGAGAAGAGGGTGGTGAGCGCCCAAATGGCCTATTTTCCCAAGGCCAGAGAAGTCGGGAAGACCCAGGGGTGCAGAGGGAAAAAAAATAGATGGGAACAAAGGGAGAAAGAGAAGGCACGAGAAGGGCAGCACCAGGAAAAGGGGAATATTGCCCGTGGGACAGTTGTGGGGCATCAGTGTGGAGCATCCCTGCGGATGGGAGTGGGGGGGGGCACACCGAGGGACGGGCTCCTCACCTCTGCAGCCTCCTTCTCAAATTTCTCAATGGTCCTTTTGTCAATGCCCCCGCATTTGTAGATGAGGTGCCCGGTGGTGGTGGATTTCCCAGAGTCCACATGCCCAATGACGACGATGTTGATATGCGTTTTCTCCTTCCCCATGCTGGTGGGCTACGCGGGGATGGCCGGGGTGGGCGGCGGCGGGGAGGGCTGTGGGAACGCAGCTGCGTTTTTGGGGAGGCTGTGGGGGAAGAGGCAGTCGCGTCAAAAGACCCCCTGTGACAGCACCCTCCCAGCCCATAGGGGATGGCTCTCCTCCCCTCGCCCCACCTTCCCGCTGGACCACACGCCCCAGCCCGGCCGGGGGTGCCTGGCCTTGGCTGGCAGCTCTGCCCATGCTGGGACGGAGCCAGCCTGCCCCCGGAGGAGGCCAGCCGGGCTATTTCTGGCTGCTACGTACAGCCTCCAAGTCCCAGCAAGATACCACGTTTTTTAGCGTCTTGCCCTCCACCACCCTCCTGGAGACTCCCAGGTCCCAGGGCTACGTCATCGGTGCCTCGAAGGTGCCCTTCCTCCCCGGAAAACCTTCCTCCGGCTCAGGGCTGCTACTGCTGCCTTCTCGGTCTTTCCAAACCCGAGGGCATGTCCTCCATGTTGTGGGTGCCCTGGGAGGAGCTGTGGGTGCCCATCCCCGCAGGCTGCCCTCGCCGCTCCCAAGCCGCGCACGGTTCGGGTGACAACATGGTGTCCACAAAATGGGACGGACAAAAATAGCCCTCACCCGCTCCCCTGAGCGGGGCTGCAAATAGCCGGGCTGCCGAAAGCTCGACAGCGCGGGCTGAGCCTGCAGTGGGGGGGGTTATTATATTTTGCTGCCATGAATCTGGATGAAACAGAGGGAGGAGGCTAAAAATGCAAATTGATATATCCAGGGAGCTGTTCTAGCATCTCCCAGCGTTACCATGGCTCTGCAGCTGCTACACAAACCCGGCACTATTAGGAGCTTTAATTTGATGTCTAATAAAATCCAATTTTACAAATCTGCCCATGAAAGTAAAGGAGGTCAGGAGGAGTTTGCTGCTCTAATAGCGATTCAGTCATGCGAGCAATAATATCCCCCGCAAGAAGCCTCCCTGGGCAGCAAGAGCCCCGGCTGCCCCGTCCCTCCCCTGCCCTTGAACAGCTCCAGCCTGGATCTGGCCACCTTGCAGCTCCGATGAGAGGTCCGGTCCGGGGGTGCCGGCCCCTCTCCCCCGTGCGCACCCCCAGCACCCAGGGTGGGAGATGTGGGACCGCTCGGGGAACCGGGGATTTATTTTATTTTATTTTTTCCCCGCAAGGAGCCGAAGGCTGGGTGGGGGGAAGCGGGTTATTTCCCACCTGCGGGAAGAGGCACCTGCGGGATGAAGGAATGGCCCAGCCCCATCCTCTCCCTCCCCACCCGGGGGTACCCCGCACCCCAGGGGCCGGCAGCACCCCACGCACACGCAGCA
>NW_008825076.1:9231338-9240570 GCF_000699105.1 Pygoscelis adeliae
GGATGGGAGAAATGGAGGGGTGGAAGATGGAGGGATGGGAAGGAGGTGGAAGGATGGGCGATAAAGGGATGGGAGGAAGATGGAGGGATGGGAGAAATGGAGGGATGGGAGAAATGGAGAGGTGGGGGAGAGATGGAGGGGTGGAAGATGGAGGGATGGGAAGATGGAAGGAAGAGGTCGGAGGGAGAGAGCAGGATGGAAAATAGAGAGATGGGAGGAAGGTGGAGGGATAAAAGATGCAGAGATGGGAGAGATGGGAGAGATAGGAGGGATGTAGGGATGAAAGATGAAGGCATGAGAGGGAGATGGAGGGATGGGAGAGAAGGAGAGATTGGAGACAGAGGGATGGGAGGAAGATGGAGGGATAGAGGGAGATGGCAGGAAGGGCTTTTTGGAAGAGAGGGGAAATGATGGAAATCCTGGTCCAGGAGGAGTGGGGTAGATGGAGGCCAAGTGGGGCTTGGACCCCCATGGGTCCCCCTTGGCAGCCTGGGGGTGAAGGGACAGGGCTGGCATGGGACAGGGGCCCAGGGCCACCAAGTACCACAGCCCTTGCTCTGCCCCCAGTGGGGCCAGTGGTGCAGAAGGGCTGTTTCCCCACGCGCGCTGGGAGGAGAGGGGTCCCTGCACAGCACACAGGGCAAACGCATCCCTGGGCAGAGCCCCGCAGGCACTGACCCACATTTCTGCCTCGGGGGAAGTGCATTAGCCCAGGAGCAAACAGCAAAGCAAGGGACAAATAGAGCAAAACAGATTTCTGCACCTGCAACATGTACGTTGGCTGCTCAAGAATCTATGGTTTATGAATATCATCTCATTTAATGGGAGATGGGGTTCAAGTCCTAGGAGGGCAAGGAAACCATAAATAATCTCCTTCGGTAATACCATGAAACTTTCTTTGCACAAAAACCCTCAACATGTAGTGGTCAGAATATTTATACCTGTGTCAGCAGTGCAATTACAAGGCTAATGCAAAATTTTCTGTGTCTCAAAGCCAAATATAGGTCAAAAGAAAGCTAATTTTCATTTAAGCTATGTAATAGTCCAGGCCAATTTTATGGCCCAGACCATCCTATCAGTGAATTTAACAGCTAAATCAGGTACTCTTAGGTACTCTTATGAAGGTACTCTTACCTTCATAGTCTAAGGGTTAAAAACTTACACATCATGTAGATTAAAATGTTATTAACCTCTCATTAATGCTTAAAGGGAGACTTTATTTTTTTATGAATGTTATGGTTCATTGGTATTTTCTTAGAAATATGATAGGAAAGACATCTTTTACTTTTATGCAGCATTCCTTGGGCAACATAAAATGCACTGAGTGCCAGAAAAAATAAAAAGAAACTTCCATGAGGAAGGCTGTAAGACAGCATTTAAAGGGATTGACACAGCCTTCCTTTGGGATAGGAGTAGAAGCGCTACCCCAGGTCTGGATGTGCCGGGGATGAACTCCAAGTGCGATAACGCGTAGGAGGGATGGGTATATAAATCTCTTATTCTTCCTGTCCATATTTTAGCATTTTGCCAAGAAATAATCTCCCCTTTTATACAAGGGCTGTGGGCAGCCTGGGAACTGCCCTCAGTGGGGCAGAGGCTGCGTTTGCTAACGAAGACTTCAGCCTTCATGGAGATGGCGTGAACCCCAGGTCCCCCTGCTGCTCGGGCCAGGCGAGTGTGTGATGGAGCTCTCCTCCCTCTGTTCCTTCTCCAGTAAAGAGAATTTGAATTTTCACCCCTTTTCCCAGGCAGGGAAAAGAAAAACGGGCAGTACACTGTGCTTTACTTCTATAATGAAAGAGAGCCTGATGGCCCGTCGGACTATAAATAGTACAGGACACAAGTAGGAGAGAGGGCTGTCAGACCTGGCTAATCCCGGCTCGGTTAAGCCACTTTGTGCCTGGCCTCCAAGAAGCTTAAAGCCAGAGCTGTGTGCCCAGATCTGGCCAGTGCCTGGAGAAAAGGGTTTCACCGAACACCTGTGGTCCCTGTGGACCATCAGGCTCCATTGTCACGCCCAAGTGGAACCGTTTTCCCTCCTGGAAAATAGCGGCAATCTGTCCTTAAATGTTCAGCTATGTAAAATAAAAGAGACCTGAGCGGGCAAAATCTGGGGGCGGCTGAAGTTTAGCGCCTTGTCTCCATCCATCTGGCTTCAGATTCAGGTCCCAGCTGAAACAATTCCTCTACATCCTATTTAGGCTTGATTCCTCCCCCCCTCAGAAACCATCAGCAAATGATTTGGGATCACTCAAGAAAACGGAGACCCCCCCCAAAGGGAAGGGCAGGCTGCACACATGCATGGCAGGTGCCTATTACCCCTTTCTTCATCACCTCAACCCCTTCCAGCCCCACAGCCCCTGGGTGAGGATCCGATGCTTTAAGCTGTGCTAAAATTCCCGTTTGCCCAGACATAATAATTGAGATTTTTTTTTTTTTTTCCAAAGAGGCCCCGCACAGTGTGACTGGGAGAGTGAATAATCCGCAGTGCCGGTAATTTGTATGTATCTGGGATGCGAACACCCCAGGCTGCCTGCCTGAATTTGCCTTCGCGCTGGGGGTGTTTCTTCCCATGAGTAACGCGTTCAGCTAACTGAGCGCTTGTGTTTTTGTCGCTATAAAATGCATCAGGTCTTCTTTAAAGGCGGGGGTTTGGGCAGAGCAGACAGCAGCCACGAGGGATGCCTGCTCCCATGTCGCCCCAGAAGCCCTGCTCTCGCCAGGGAAAAGTTAGGGCTGGACACAGGAATGGATATAAATCACTGTTTTCTTCCTTCTTCCCGTGCAAAGGGAATAGAGATATTTTCCCTGAAAGGCAGAAATGCAGAGCCTCACGCTGGCCGCATGCAGCAGCCCTCAGAAAAGCAGATCAGAGGCGTGCAGGGAAGTGGTTGTCCTCTAAAGGGCAGCTTTATGGAAGGGGTGAACGCTGTTAGGTTTCCTTCTTCCCATGGTCGGGCTTCCAGCTCCTTCCACACCAGTTTTGGAGGCTTTGCAGAAGCTTTGCACCCAGCTGTGTCAGCATTTACCATCTGCTGGAAGTGGACAAGCTCAAAACACCAAGACATTGGTCATCCTCTCCTCGTCTATACAACATGCATCCCATGGCAACCCTGAGTGCCCGTGCCGGTGCACATATCACAGGCATTCCCATTTCAGTTAAACCCCAGCTTAACTGGGGTTAAACCAGGATGGGATTCCCCGCTGCATCTCCCAGAGGTTTCTAGAGCATGTTTACGCGGGATTGGCTTTGAGGTCAACCTTTCCAGGCCCCTGTGTTGACGTGTCATGCCTCTCTCTGGCTGTTTGCCTGGCAGCACTCCCGGCCCAAGGCACCAAACAGGAGAAGATTTCGTGAAACTTTTAATGCGAGCAGGTTTTTCAGCTCATGCTCATGCTGTAGACCTGGAAAGGGGAGATGAAGACAGAAATGATGGGACAGAAAGGCAGGGGAAGGAGGAGGAGGGGAGTATTTTGAGGTCCTGCACTCAGCACATGCTGCTGATACCTTTAAATTGGAGCCAGAGGTTTAAAAATAAACTTTGGAAGTGATAACAAGATGCCCAAGCCCTCCAGCCACCCAGCAAGCTGGGGACGGTGTCTGGTGTCATCCCTGATGGGACAGCAGTGTACCTTGCCCAGGGCGGGCTGCACCAGGCTGCACCCAAGGACCCACCATCGTGCTCACACCTCTGGGACCTGTCCCCCGGGGTTTCGGTGTAGCCACAGCCATCGGGTGCCCAAGGTGATCCGAGGTAGCAATGCTGAAGGGACAATGCTTAAAGGCCTTTAGAACTGTCCCCATCCATCCTGGGTGTGGGTGATAGCACGTGGCTCCAGGGGTGCTGTGGGGATGCTCCTCCAGAAACCCCTTTTCCACCAAATGACTGTTACGGGGTCAAGATGGGGAATTCTCTCCGCCCTAGGGCAGCCATGCCCCATCACTGGTGTTTGTAGGTAGTCACCCCTAAAGCTCAGCTCTGCCGTGGAAAGCTTCTGGAGCCGTGGGTGCCAAGGCAGCTCCCGTGTTGGCTCCTGGTGCCCATGTTCACCTGGGAGCACAGCAGAATAGCTTCTCATTTTAAACACTTTTCAATAACAGCTGGAAATCATGCATTCACGGGGTGAAATTCCTCCTCTGGTGGTAACTCAATGGCCTTAATAACTCTCCATCCCTTATTAAAATACCACATACAAGCGGAGGATGTTGCTAAGGCTTAGCATTTAGACTGGAAAGCAATGCAGAGGTGTCCCCAGGGTGCGAGGCGCCAGGGCCATCGGGGCAGTGCGGGGACAAGGGGAAGATCGCCCCGGAGGGGCTGGGCCACCCCCGGCTGCATTACCTGACCCGCTCAGTGGCACCTTAAGCTGTGAATCCTGTTGCAACAACGCAGGGGAGCAAAATCTCTGCGTGTGGCATAAATCCCCGATGAGCTGGCAGCCCCGTGCAGCCCAGGGACCCATCCGCCACCTTTCATCCTCCAGCCGGCTTCAGCAGGTGCCGGTACAGAGATCAGCCTGGCAGGCTGGGCTGATTTTTAATTCCTTTCCTTAAGAAACCACAACACACACATACCCTGTACCTCTATGTCCCCAGCAAGCAGCTTGCAGGCTCTTGGCCCAAATTCAGCCAGGTTGAGAGAGAGGTGGTGGTCTCAGAGATAAGATTATCAGAAACTCATCCCTGCGGGATGCAGCTCCCCCAGTGCTGCTCTGTCATCCCACCTCTCCGAGCTCAGCAGCACCCCAGGGGTTGTAAGACACCCTTGGGTGCACATCCCCAGGTCAAATGCAGCAGCTCATCACCTAAACTCGGTTTTCCTCCGAAGATTTTAACTCCTGTCCTGCTCTTCACCTTCCCCACTGTCATTTTAATATTGCTACTCTATTTCTTCCTGCTCTCCAAGACGCTGCTGGCAGCAAGGAGGCTGTGGAGGACAAAACTGCTCAGTCTGAGCTGCTGTCTCTCCGGGAAACAGCCAGGATGGACATTTCCACACTCTGAAATCTTCTTTAACTCCAGGGGAGGGGAAAAACACCACTTCAAATACCTCTCTAGGGACACGCTGACATTTCTGACGCCTGGAGGTAGTATCTGCAAGGGCCACGAGAAACTGATCCTGTAAATCTCCCTGTGTGCCAAGGAGGGGACAGATCCTGATCTAGGTCAAGCCCAAGTGAGATAAGACACCTCTGCCCTGTGGTTTAATGCTGTTTGCAGGATGCTAGGGAGCTCCTGGACCGCACTGGTTTTACAGCAAGGGAGTCTGGTGCCGTATCAAGCTACAACAGATTGATGTGTTTGTTTTGGCAGCCGTGCACATCTCTGAGTTAGGAAAAGCCTGCATTAATCCTGGGGATGGCTTTTCTTATTAAACCACAGCCACTGAGCGAAAAAAAGCCCTGGCTGCTCATATCTTCTGATCGCTTTAGTCGAAGGGCTGTTAATGGAGATACCTGGCTAACAGCATAAGCTTTGGATGCATCCAGAGGTAGGAATAAGGATCAGGAACTTAATGAGAAAATTTGTCGGTGAACCCCATCAAAGCCCAAGGATTTATACTAGTGAGGAATTTGTTCGCATATGTTTTGAATTCACTGAATGGTAGTGAAATCTCTCCCGATCCCGCGAAGGAGATGCTGGTCGAAGAGTTTTCTGCAGAGAGATGGATCCTGCTCAGCGCCGCTGCTGGTTTCTGCAAGATGATTTTCCAGTTCGCCCAGAAGAACAGATGGGCCAAAAGTCAGGAACTCGTGGGACCAAGTTCACCTAAAGCCTGGAATACAGCAAGCAGCAGTAATCTCTCTTCACTGCATTTTCCAAATTGGAGACATCCTTTTTGCACGGGCAAATCAGGCAGTTTGTGATTTTCTACCTAACTCTCTCCACGATGTGCATATTTGCAGATCAGACTCAGAATTTTCGGGGGCCCTGATGCCAATTACCGGAGCCTTTTGGGAAATCAGCCCTGGATGCCTGCACCCCTTGGCACACACTGCAGGTGAGGGCAGCAGAGCTGCTCCCATCACCATGGGGACAGTGGTGCATGCCCCGATCTGACTTTGGTTTATTCTCCTGCCAAGGTGGCACTTCGGTCACTTTGCTGCATATATCCCAGAAAGGCAGAGCACAATTTCCAGCCGACAGGTAAAATATGCTGCTCATGTTGTGCTTAAGAAAAGTCACCCCTTGCATTTCCAGGACATCCCCTTTTCCAGTTTAAACATGTACAGGCAGAGGAAGGCGCCCAGGCATCTGTGTGGGGCCACGACACGACCATGGGTTTGGTTTCCCAGCCACTCTTGCTCAGGCATCAATGTGGCTGCAAAGGCTCTGGGCAGAAAGGAGAGGATGGCCCTAATGTCGTGTCGGGGGTGAACATTTTGGCTATTTTTTATCCATAGGTGGCAGCAGCTGCTTGCGCTGGGCGGACGCTGCCCCAATCCCAAACCTTGCACTGAGCAACACAGCCGGGAAAATGCAGCGCAGGAGGAGTAGGAGGGCAGAGCCTGAGCACAGGTCGTGCCTGCTCCCTCCTCCGCAGCGAGAGGTCCTCAACAGAGGGAGAATTAAGCAAAACCCTCAGCGGTGCAGGATCAGGCCCTGTAGCACTATAACAGAGCTCAGGTCTGCATTTTTGCTGTGCTTGGGAGTGAGCGCTGCCTTCTTACCCGGGAGGAAAATTGCTGCCTGCTCCAGTGCAGGGTGGTGGGGAAGGGGCTGCTGGGTGACTTTCTCACCATTGACCAAATTCCTGAAGCCACTGGGATGTCACATCCCCAGACGGAATCTGGCAGCAGCATTAAGCCTCATTGGCTGGGCATTGGGGTGTCCCTTTGTTCCCAGCATTAGCTAACACCCGTCTGTGATGTCCCACGAGTGCTGGTGGTGTCCAGAGGCAGCAGCTCCTTCAGCTCCGCAACCTTTGCTGGCTTCCAGATGTTTCTGCCAAGTACAAAATGTGACACGAAAGGCGATTTCCCAACAGCACACACAACCAGCAGATAACAACAGCCAGTTGCCAGCTGTAACATGGAGCCCAGAAACCCAGATGTAAAAAAAAAAGGAAAACACAGAAACCTTGCTCAAAAGCAAACTGTAAGGAGACTCGCAGTCAGCTCAGAGGCTGTAATTAGAGGAAAATCGAAGAGAAAATCTATCCAAATCTTGTCATCTGCTTGCTTTTAAAACTGCTGATTCTTGATCAATACAAATGAAATGTATCTTCCTCTCTTCAACACACCCAGGACAGGCTTTGTCCTGGGAAACCAGACTGGATGCTCCATCGATCCCCCCTGGCTGCTCTGTCCCGCCGGCGCTGCTCCCGCTGCATCATTAAGGCGAAGTGGATTTGGCTTTGGGATGAAGAGCAGAGCAAGGCACGTTTTGCTGGAGGCTGTAATTCATCCGCGCGGGGAGACTGATCTCCCCTGAACCAGCGAAGCCCCGATTCATCCCCCATTGCCATGGGTGCAGCACCGCGCCCCCGGTGCTATCTGCTTAATGAGCTGATCCTTTAAAAAGCAGTCCCAAACGTGGGTGTAAGTGGTGTCGTTGCACAAAGGGACTAGGAAGTGTTTGTTCATCTCTGCTCTATCATTAATTAAAGCAATTAGCCCACTCAGGCTCGGTGGGGTACAAAGCCATCCTGTACCCGCTGAGAATATACTCCATTATAGAATATACTCTCTATATCAATATACTCTTATTGCTCTGTAGATCATTAGAGGGACTTAGGGTGCAGGGATACATCTCTCAGGAAGGATTTGAGGAGGAACCTGAGAAATTACACCAGCTTCACTAAAACAAAAGTGACTTTCCAGACCTGAAGCACACAATTTTTAGCCTTTCTATCTTTCCCTTCTGGGTCAGGAAAATCTTCCGAGCCTGTGCCCTAGAGCTCTCCGTGCTTTGCAGCCAGCGCGGCTGGGAGCGAATGCTCCCAGCAGGGCTGGCCTGGGGGGCCCAGGGCCCCCCAAATCAAACCACTGATCAAACCTGATCAAGAGGCACAAAAGCGAAGCCTAATGCTGGGCATGAAAACAACCACGTGGCTGTTTAAACTGCCAGTTGGTATTTGTATATTCAAAGTCCATCACAGCCTTTAGCCAACCCCTTCCCTGGAAAGCACTGAGCCAGTATCATCAATGGGGAAACTGAGGCACAGCTGGAGCAACTTGGTCCCAAGCTGTATCACGCATGCTCTTGTGTTGGTCCTTAAACCTCTGCAGTAGACTTTGAAAATAAACGATTTATTTACAGCCTTGTGGTGCCAAGGCTTTCCCCGAAGCTGTCCCGGATGATTTCCTGGGAGCGTGCATACGGGCTGTGCACGGGGGAAGGCGCTCATCCCAGTGGTGATGGCAGGAGCATTGCCTCGGTGCCGCGGGCCAGGCGGGGGGATCTGAGGACATGGGTCACCCAGGGTGTCCCCATGCCGGGGGGCCTTGCCCCGCTGAGAAACACAGCCCCAAGGGCAGCTTGGCCCTTTCGCAGCCCCACGATCTCTGCGGGGAGATCGATGTCCTCCTGGAGCAACCCAGCGCTGCCTCCTCTGGAGCTGGCTGCTCGCCCCCCCCGGGGCTTAACGAATAACTCCGGCTTAATAACAACAGTCACAGACTGGGGGAGGAATGAACCTCATTGCACGGAGGGTTTGTACCAGAACCGCCCCAGGCTGGGAAATGGGCTCCCTTCTGCCTCCAAACCCTAAAATGGCTAAAGCATCACCCCCAAAAAACGCTGTTTCCCGCAGCTGCACCCAAACTGCAAGATTTTATCGCAAACCCTCAGCGTGCCGGGCTGCAGCACTCTGCAGTATTGCTGAATTTGGGAGAGAGAATAAATGACTACCCCTTTAGCCACAGCAAACATCACACTGCCTTCGTGGAGGTACCGCGAGGCCCTTGCGCCTCTCCAGAGCGCAGTTTTGACGCTTCAAGTGGATTCGCTTTGTGTTCTCAACCCCACTTCCAGTCCACGCAGAAAGCGGTTTTCTGCGAAGTATCTGTTTTCCTCTTACGTAGACGGGGCATCGCCTTGGCTCTCCGGGACTCGTACCCGGCGACACCGGCGGTTTGTTTAACAGCATCTATACGGTACGTTATACCGGTACCCGGGTACGGAGGAGCTGTATTTCGGTGTGGGTTGTACTCACGCCCTGCCGCAGGCTTTCTCCTCTGAAATAAAGCCTTCCACACCCCCCACGTCCCCCACCCGCCACACGCGCCC
>NW_008825076.1:9241522-9247320 GCF_000699105.1 Pygoscelis adeliae
GCAGGGGGGGGGATGTGTTGTGCATGAGGGTGCAGGGCAGGCGGGTTTGCCCCCGGCTCGGCTCGGGGCGGGGGGGGGGCGCTGCCGGGGACAGGCTGGGGCTGGAACCCTTTGCACGAAAACCCTCGGTATGTGCCCCGAGCAAAACACTCCTTTGCTACTTACGCAATCTCTGCCTGAGATTTCGTAACTCCCAACTGTTGATACAGTGTGGGGAACTGGATTTCTGCAAGGAAGCAAAATAGTCGCTTGGGGTTTGGGGAAGGTGCTGTGCAGACTTGCCAGGCCTGTGCTCTGTGCAAACAGTGGTTTTCGAGGGAATTTTTGGCTTTGCACGTAGCTCTTGGCCGGAGCTCTACAGCTGCGGATTTAAACCGTGTGTAGCACGATGAGCACTAGCCTGTGCACCCAGTGCAAGTGCCACTGTGAAGGTATGCATGTCAAATCTCTTGAGAAATCACACTGGTACCATTTAAAGTCTTGCAGCTTTCTCGTGTGTGGGCGCAGGTCAAGCCCCGGGCGGGTGGGGGCTGCGGGGGCCGTGCTGCGGCCCCTCTGCAATGACGGCTGCTCCTTTGCTCGCAGGTTTTAGGTCTGCACAAGAACCAAGATCAAGAACCATGGCATCCATCCCATCGAGCGGCTCGCTCATGGCGACGCACAACTACTACAGAAGTAAGGGCGCACGCTCAGGGCTGGGGTGGGCTCGGGGCCGTGGGTGAGCGGGCAGGGTGCTCTGCCAGGCTTGGGGGGATGTGGCTCCAGCAGAGTTGAAGTTGAGCTCAGGTGTGTGCTTTCAGCTGAAGCCCCACGAGAGCTGGCAGGCTCCTTGCTGAGAAAGGGGGGCCGCCAGCAGCCGTCCCTCCTGCTGCTCGGACCCTCCTTTGGGCCACCGCAGCCCCTGCCCAGTTGTACCAGCTGGAGATGGGTCTTGCAGTCTCCTTCACGTGTTATTAAGGTTGTAGGTGAGGGGAAGTGACGGCTTCAAACGCGTCTTGCACTGTTGCTGTGGAAATGAGCTGCAAAACCAGTCTGGGCAATGGCAACTACTGGTACATCTCCAGGGGAGAGACTTTCTGGTTTAATGGATTGCCTAAACCAGAGGGAATTAAAGTATTCCCCAGGCTTGTAGCAGTTGGGCTAAAACTGCATGGATTATATGCAGGAATCTGCATCTTCTTGGCCTCAAGTCATCTGCAAAGGTCTCCCAAGTGTTGCATGCAGATGCAAAGCCATTAAATAATGTCCTTGGGGTTGCAACTGTTTTCCTACAGAGGTGTTCAGGTGCTTTTCTGCTACCTGCTCTTGGCCAGCTTGTAATCTCGCCAGTATTTCCTTCCTAGTGGTTTTTATTGACTTGGTACTAAAGCTGGGCAAGTACCGGAGCGAGATAGTGATGAGACTGAGCCGTGTCGCCCCAGGGACGGCCACATCAAGGCTGTGCTCTGCTTTTCACGGCACAACTGGGGGTCAGTGGTTGCTCTGATGGCCGTGATTTCTCCACAGGGCGCCTGAGCTCCACATCCAGCAACAGCTCCTGCGGCAGCTCGGAGTACTCTGGGGAGGTCATCCCCCACCCCCCGGGTAAGTGCCACCCGTCCCGGCTTGGGGCTGCGGGGGAACTCTGCTCCTGGCCCCTCCACTGCAAATCTTCCTGGAGGTGGCCCATCTCCTGTGGGATGAGACTGGGGTGGTAGCGGGGCTGCCTGGGTGGTACTGTCCTGGACTTTCCCTGGCACGCACGGTCCCCCAGGTCTGCCCAAGTCTGACCCCGGCCACTGGTGGGCCAGCTTCTTCTTCGGGAAGACGACTCACCCAGCCATGACAACCGTGTCAGAGTCCCCGGAGAGGTGAGTGCTTTCCTTGGACGAGATGATGCGGGGGAGTGTCAATGCAGCACTCAGGGCAGTGGGGGACATCCCTGCTGCGTCCCCCGAGGTGCATCCTGACCCAGTGGGTGATGTCTTCATGCCCAGGGCACCAGCTCCTTTGCTGCAGAAATAAATGCAGAGCGACAACGAAACGCCTTGGTGTCGGCCTGACCCTTTCTCTGCTCTGTCTTGCAGCTTGGGAGCGCTGCGGGTGACGACAGGACCGATGGCATGTGGCTTGGTGCCGGCCCCAGGAGCGGGACGGAGGCGCCACGCCAGCGAGCCCAGCTCCGGGCCCGTGGCATGAGCGGGGTCGGTGGCAGCTCCCCACGCTGGCGGGCACAGCCCCTTCCCCCCCGTAGAGTAGGCAGGCTGCTCCAAGGCAAAGGTGCTGCTTTGTAATAAAAAAAGTGCAGCAACCCCCCGACGATTCCCACACCAGCCTTTTTACTCTTAATGCAACTATGCCCTTTCTGCGCAGACTCAGTAACGTGTTTTATTTACCTTGTAGTTGTACAATGGCAACTAATAAAGTCGAGCAGCCTTTTAAAACCCTGCGGGTTGTTCTTCATCCAGGGTGGGAGGGCAGAGCGCTGCTGCGGATGTCGGTGGGGCCAGACCGGGACACGGTGCAGCATCCAACCGCAGCACTTCCAGCAGGGTCCGGTAACGCGGGATGGCACGGTCGTGCCGGTGACTCACCAGTACGTGTGTTTTGCATGTGAGCAAGTTCAGGCTCGGATGCAGCGATGCTGCAAATGCCTCCCCCACCCTGTCTTCCTTACTTGGCTGCACAGCCTGTCCCTGCTGGCACTGAACTCGCTCTGCTCCCTGAGCGCGTTGCTGCCCTGCCCTGCTCCAGTGCCTCGTGGGGTAGGAGCGAGTGGCTGTGCCTGGGCCTGAGCCAGGTCTGCTAAGGGCTGGGGGAAGGATTTGGGTGCAGACTGAGCCCTCCGTACCTAGGGGAGAGAGAAGGCTTGCTCAGGGCTTGCATTTCGTGGGTCTGATATCAGGCTGGAGCTTGTAGTGCGGATGGCAGCTCAGGGGGTGCGCCAGGCTGGGCAGCCCTGGAGCCTAGCTGGCCCATGTGCTGTACTGCCCTCAGTGGTGGTTTGGCTGATTTTTTGCCTTGAATTAGTCAGCTTGGCTGTTTGGCCCGTCTGTGATCAGCAGTGCTGCTCGATAAAGCACTGAGAAAACAAGAGCCTGCAGGTGCCTGCATACAAGGAGGGCAAGGTTCCTGTTCCTGCTCGAGGCAAACAAAACCCTGGCAGGGGAGAATTTAAAGATGCCAAATCTTCCTGCTCTGGTCTGCTTTCAGCCCCAGCACGAGATACGGGATAGTCCCTGCGTGCACCAGGCGCTGCAGCCCTGATGGCCGCCGGGGGCTGCGGGACCCCTGAGTGGTGACTTTGTACTGCTGGCATCCTGCGCAGGCAGGGGCGAAGGGCAAAGCTGTGTGCGGGCAGCTGCCTGCTGCCCGGCCCAGGGAGCAGCCGGGGGGGAGGTGGCTGCTCTGCTTTTTGTCCGTGCTGCGGAGGCATCCAGGGTCACATCCAGCTTTACTCCTTGTTTCTGGTAGGGAAAAATGTTGTGTAAGCTTTGCCCTGAGCTCTGCGTCTCCAGGCAGCGGTCCTTGTCCTCAGGACAGAGGGTCGGTGTGTCCCCTGTCCTTAGGAGGGGCCGAGGCAGCACTGGGACCTCTGCTCCCCCTGTGTAAGCGTGTGCATCCAAAGGGAATGGCTGCGGGGGGTTCCCCAGGGCCAGCAGCCTTGGGCGCACTGTTTGGACCGTGCGAAGCGCCCTGCGGGCGCCCTCCCTGTCCACGGCAGCACGTCATCACCCCGCGACTGATCTGATGTGACTTCCAGTCACGCAGCAAACTGCTGGTGCTGAGCGCTGCTGGGGGGGGGCTGCACCTGCATGCACGTGGCTGTGTGTCACAGGAGGCACGTGGCAGCCTTTAAACTTCACAAAACACAGAAAAATCAAGCAAAAAAAAAAATCTTAGTAAGACAAGGTGAGGCGTGCTGTCTGGCTGGTGAGCTGGGAAGGGTGGCTGTGGCACTGGCTTGTATCAGCAAGCACTGCTCTGGGGGCTTCCCATGTCCCAGCAAACTCCTTTGGCTGCTGCTCGCCCCTGGGATGCCTCAGGGGAGCAGCGGGGTCTCATCTGCTGCTGGTTCCCAGCAGAAGGCCCAGATTTTGGAGAGACAAGTATTTTTTCCAAGCCTGCAGCCTCAGGGGCTGCAGATTAAAGTGTGGACACACAAGGGTAAAGTCAATATTGCTGTATTTGCCTGTTGGTCTCATGATCACGGAAGGTCAAACCCAGCAACTGTCCCCAGGCACCCGGAGGAGGCTGTGGCAGAGCAAAGGCACAAATCCTGGCGTCCCTGGTTTTCAGCTGGGCACTTTCCCTGGCCTGACCCAGCTCTGGGTGAGCTGCTCCGTCTGCCTGCTGCGATGCCACCAGCACATCGATGCTCCTCCATCCCGTTCTTGGACGCTGCAGGGAGGTTAAGCTCGTTCCCACATTGCTGCAAGGCAGGTTGGATTTACAGCAGGGTCTGCAGCATCAGTGAGCAGCTGCCCTGATGCCAGTGGCTCCCTGTCCAGTGGAGCAAAACTGCCTGGAAGAACCCTGATGAATTAAAGGGGATTTTTCTGAATGTTTGTAAAGTCTTACAGACTCAGGCTGCTGCTCTGCTGCAGGCCAAAAAAAGGGAAACAAAACAGGGAGAGCCTGCCCCCCCCCCCAGACTGTGCTCCCAGGCAGCTTCATGGCATGGCCAGGAGCAAAGACCTCGGCAGCACCTCAGTTGCTTTGGGTGCCTGCTGCTTGTGGGACCTCTCTTGCCCCGTTGTGGCACACAGCTGTGTTTCAGAAAAGCATCTGACAGCCAAGCAGGTTTATTTTTGTGCTTTTTCCGTCCCCGCTGCTGTTGCCAGCTGATTTCCCGTGTCTTGAGTCATTGGGCTGCCCGCTGCCATGGGGCAGCAAGGGATTCATTGGGCAAGAGACGTGAGACAAGCAAAGGGGCTCTTTATATTCCATACCCCTCCCTAAGCATCCCCCCCTTTCCACTGGGCTTGCTATCGGAGGGGCAAGCACCCACCTCCCGTGGCACCAACCCGCATGGGGGATGGACGTCCCCTCCTCTGCTCCCCCGCCGCTGCCTCGTGCTGCTGGATGAGGTGCCAGGCTTTGACTGTTGATTAACTCACATACTTGGAGAAAAAAAATAGACAGTGCTTTCCGCTCGCTCTCGGCCCTTGCAGCGGCCCTTGTGCCACCCCATCACCCTTGGAGGAGCTCTCGAAGCAGCCCCGGTGTGAGAAATACTTCCTTTCATTGCCTGCCTCTTGCTGCTTGAGGAATTTGGGTTTGTTTTTTTTTTTCCCCTCCAGTAGCTTTGCTTCCCCCTCACCCTTTAAAGGCCAATGTGGGACCTTAAAAATAGAAACAAACTGTGCAGCTCAAATACATCAGCATTAGCCTGATGCTGTTTTCAAATGCCACTCGGTCAAGTTGAATCCGCAAATGGGGCACATGCCAGGCTGAAACCAGAGCAGGCGAATGCCTTTAACAACAGTATTTGCAATGCCCACCCCGGAGGGGTTCGGAAAGGACTGGGGCCCCGGCAGCTCTGCCTCTGTGAGATGGATTTCAGGAAGACCCCAGTCCCCATAGCGGCCCCGATTTTGAGGGGGGGGGAGCTGCAAGTGCGCAGCCCAGGCTGAGATCCTGGGAGACGGTGAGAAAATCTGGGCTCCCCCACACACACACACACACACGTTTGTCTGCTTTTCAAAAGCGAGTAGTGACTCAGAGAAATGCCAAAACCCAGCAGACTGTGCTGGAGGGCAAACCCAAGCAGCACCTCGACTTTTAATGCAGCTGCGGAGGAGGAAGGAAACGATGCT
>NW_008825076.1:9247527-9292116 GCF_000699105.1 Pygoscelis adeliae
CACCGTTGCTCCCCACGCCAGCCCCCCCCCACTGCCCCGGTCACCCCACGCACACCCTTCTCCTCCTACTTAATTTTTTAGCTCCATCTGGTGGCAGCCAGACCTGCAAATTTAATATCTTTATTGCTGCAACAGCCCTGCCGTGCCCGCATCACGTGTGTCCCAGCCTTTTCTTGGCGTGCAATAAATCCATCACCTGCTGGACACGGCTTCAGTCTTTAGTTTCTCATAGGAGGGGACCTGGGCTGCACATACACGTGCTCTCTGCTTGGGTGTTTGATCAGGCTGCAGAACGCTTTGCAAGATGAGGGTTTCCTCTTGCAACCATGTCCAAACCCAACCTGTTGCTTTTTGCACCTGTGGACACTCTAACCTGGAGCTGCCACCTTCCCGGGGCACGGCCGCAGCTCCCGAGGTCTCAGCAAGCGCCTCGCCCTTCCTCGAGCTTCAGAGGAAGCGTGGCCAGATCAGAATTTATCACACACCTAAACCACATTCCCACCTCCCCTTTCCAGGCCCCTCCTGCCCGGAGACTTGCTCAATTAACAGCCAGACTCGTTTCTGCTATGTTGCACGGCACAGATGCTGCTCAGACGGGGAGAGCATTGCATAAACTTTATTAACTTTATATATTCCAACCCTGCTGTTGTTTCAGTCGTACCGGTCACCCCTTCTCCTGCAAACAGGCCAAACGGGCCTGTCAGGAGGAAACCTAAACCCAGGCAGCCCCAGCTGCTTTTCACCCACGGCACGTGCTCCCTGTGTGTCAGTGCTCAAGCAGCCCCGCTCGGGCTGGTCCTGGGGAGGCTGCCTGCACCGGCCTGGGGCCTTGGCACTGCTCCTGGTGCTGCTTTTCAGTGAGTCCTTCCACCGCTGCCAAGGACAGCCCAGTCTCTGAGAGCGTGCACGGGCAAAAGGTGCTCAGCCAGAGCAAACGCTCTCCCCAGCTTGGGGGGGGACAACAAGAGGCTCACGGTCCTCCTGTATTGCTGTACCCCAGGACCGGCGAGAGGGGCTCCGCGAGGAGCTGGGGGTGATGGATGTGATGAAGAGCAAAACAGGGTGAAGCAGTGTTCTACCAAGTGCTGCTTGCACCTGGGCTAAGCAGGCGTTAAATATTTGAACCCAGACACACATTTTTCTTGGAATAACGACACGATGGTGAGCAAGACAAGGAGCCAGAGCGGAGCAGCCCAGGCAGGAGCTGCCTGTGCAGGGTCCTCGGGGCAAGCAGGGCTGCTGCCTGGGAAAGGGGTGGCAGAGGCACACGGTTTAATGCACACCTGGATGAACAGAGACCAAAGAGACACGAAGATGGTTATATCTGCAGTTGCGAGAGTGGGACTGATTGCAAACCATTGCTTCCTGGGCAGGAGAGGAGCAGCGTGGTGAGGGAAGAGCATCCAGCGATGCCCTGCGAGGGACTCGTGTGGATGGATGCACACACATTTATTGATAAATACACCGGACACACACTACAAGAAAAATCAAGCGGAGCCACAACTGAACACAAACTGCAAACCTTCACGTTGGTGTGGGGAGCGGCAGGGACCTCCCACCCTACTGGCTGAATGAAGATGTAAACTCTGGGTGATGCCTTCACTACCACGGGGCTTTTCCAGACTGCTACACAGCCAAGCACCAGCAATGGGTTCTCCACAACTCGTTGCCTTTTCCCTTGGCCACCTCCCTGCATCCTGACCGAGAGGGACCATGGGCTGTTTTTGGGGGGGATGTGCTTTCCTTGGAGCCCCGTCAGAGGGCAAACCAGAAGGAAGGAGCTGCTTGGCAAGAGCTGGCCTGGAGGGGCCTGTGCAGGAAGGATGGTGGGAAGGGGTCCCTCAGGAGGGGGAGCTGAGCAGCCGTCTGTAGATGAAGCCCAGCTTCTCCCGCAGGGCCAGGAAGGTAGGACGCTCCTCCGTGTTGCCGCTCCAGCACTCCAGCATGATGCTGTAGATCTCGGGAGGGCAGGAGCTGGGCCGGGGAAGGCGGTAGCCCCTGGTGATTTGCCGTACGGTTTCTTGGTTTGTCATTCCTGCAAGGAGAAGATGCCCCTGAATCTAATGTCCCCAAAGGATGCCCTGAAGGTACACCTGCAGTGGGCCAAGATGTCAACTGGTGCTGCTGTGAAATGGCGTCTCTCTGCCACGAGGCTGGTAGAGGAGAGGCTGTGGGAGATCATCCAGCCCATACTGCCTTCCTGCCCCCAGCTCCTGCACCCACTCTGCAAGCACTGAAAATCCCTCTCAGCAATCCCCAGAGTGGACAATAACTTGCTCATGCTCTAGGAGCTGCTTCCACATCCCTTGTGGAAGGGACAATATAACAATACGTGACATGTTGGCTTTTGGGGACCATGGGCAAGCTGCCCGGCGTGTGGACGGAGCGGCGCTGGAGGGGCCTGGCAGCCCTACCTTCGTACGGGATCTGTCCATATGTGAAGACTTCGTAGAGCAGAATCCCATAGGACCAGACATCGGACTTGAGGGAGTAGGTGCGGTAGTTGGCTGCCTCCGGGGCTGTCCACTTCACCGGGATTTTGGTGCTGCTGCTGGTAGAATAAATGTCATCCTGAAAAGCAATGGGAGATGGGTCGTGAGGGATGGTTTGATGAACACAGCCATTGCTTTTGGGGGTTTGCTGGAGCTGCGGGCTGGGAAAGGGGATGGCAGGGGAACGGCTGCAGCATGGGGCAGCTTGGTGGCCTGGGGTGATGGGAAGGACCACAGCACCCCACTGACCAACCTTGAGGAGCCGGGCCAGTCCAAAATCGGCGATTTTGCAGGTGAGTTCCTCTCCCACCAGGATGTTTCTGGCCGCCAGGTCCCGGTGGACAATGTGCTTCTCCTCCAGGTACCTCATCCCATCTGCCACTTGGCAGGCAATGTTGAGCAGGTGGGAGGTGCCCAGGGACTTCCCTTCAGGACCTGTTAACCCAGACAATCCAAGCGTTGGGCACAATCTAGCAACATCTATTTTGGTGAAGGAGACCCTATGCCAGCAACATGGGACCAGGGCAACGTGTAAAACCTTGAACTGGAAGTCCTGCCTAACCGTCCTGGTTGTGCTGTGTGGGAAGTTCAGCATAGCCACGTGCTCCTCAGGAATGGGATTGGGGTGAGCTCTGAAGAGCGCCCTGCACTGCAATGAGGATGCAGATGTCTGTGGCTCGTTCAAAGCTAAAGGTGACCTTCTAACATGCAAATCTCCAGCCGAGCCTTTCAACCTGTCCTACCTGAAAGCTCCAGCTCCTGCGGCACCAAATGCTGCTGGAGCCCCAACCAAAAACGAGGTCAATGCGGGGGAGGAGGGGGATGTACCTAGTAGAAGAACAGGTCTTGGTGGGAGCTGTTTGTCTTGTTTCCCTTCAAGACTGATTACTGGGTCAGGAAAAGAAAGGCCAAGAAAAATAAACTGATGGCCAGGTGATGAGTGGACCATGGCCTGTTACCAGCTCTGCAGGTGAACAAAACCATGCCGCCGGGCCCAGGGGGAGGTTTGGCTGTTTCATTCCTAACGAAGGCAGAGTTGCCCAAACACAGCAGAGGGGTTTCTGTCCACTGATGGCAGCTGGAAGCCCAGGGGTGGGTGAAGAAGGAGGGATGAAGGTCCCTACCAGCACAGTTGGGCTCCCAGGGACTGATGGGAACCCAACCCACATGAACACCAAAAGGATCATGCCAGACCATGTCTTTGGGTCTTGGGGTCACCCAAGAGCACCTCCACCAAGCGCCCTTGGATTGTTCTGCATTACCACTGATCTAAGTGGGATGGAAACCAGGCTCACTCTCTCTTAGGGTCCTCACTTGGGTTCGTAGGGCCATTCCAGGGCATGGGAAACACCTGCAGAGCAGCACTGCCCCAGGAGCCCACTCCCCACGGTGCCGGCATGGGTACTCACTGTTGAGGTAGGTGTGGAGGTTGCCTTTCCGCATGAGCTCAGTGATGATGTACACAGGCTCATCCAGCGAGCAGACGGCATGCAGCTGGATCAGCTTCTCATGCCTCAGGCGCTTCAGGTTCTGAATCTCCTTAGTGAAGTCTTCTGCCTTCATGTCGGCTGGGGGAGAAAGCCAACACGGCCATTGTGAGCTACCTTCTTACCTGGACGTTGGGAGCTCAGCACCTCCAACTGGGATGCGGACCTTTTTCCTCCTCACAACCCACCCCTGCTCTCAAAGTTCGTGTCTGCACACCCTGTGCCTCAGTTCCAAACACCCAAGAGATGTTTTCCACGGGGCTTTGGATCGCGTTTTCAGGACCATAGTCCCATTAGGACTTGACTTATCACAAACCCATCGGACTTGACTTGATGTGACTTATCACAAACCCACCGGATGGAGCCATTTTATAAAGGTGAAGCCCAAGCTTAGGTGGGCACACAGAGGTAGTCCAGTGGCTACTTGCCAGGTCCTACCACAGGTTGCTTGATAAGACAGACACAGTGACCAAGAGGACGAGGAAACAAAAAGGGACGAATCACGTGGCAGGGAACGAGAGACCCAGTAGGCCACCGTTAACATCTGCTCCTCCACCTACCTTTTATGATCTTGATGGCCACCGGCACTGTGTTCCTCCACAGTCCTTCCCACACCTCTCCGAAGTAGCCCTCGCCCAGCTTCCTCCGCAGGGTGAACTCCCAGCGCGGGCGCTCCCAGCTGTCCCTCTCAGGGGGGGTCTGTGAAACGGGCATTGCACACTTGGACCAGCCGGCTGGGCAGGACCTGCTGGTGGAGCCTGCACCAGCTCTTGGTGCCCACCAAGGCCCGGTGGCCACGGAGGGGTGAGCAGGACACGGTGCTCCCCCACCTGCGTTGCACTGGTGTTGCAGCCTGTGCATTGCTTTTCCCTCTGCTAAACGTTCACTGGGGGCACAAAGCAGGCGGGGCATCCTCTGCATCACCTCTGCTGGGAGCCAACGTGTGCAAGGGGGGAGGTTTTTGGAGACTACATGAAATATCAGGAATTCAAGTCATAATTCACTCCTCATCCGACCTCAAAGGTGGCTTTTCTCCATTTCCACCAATAAATAAAAATGAGTAAATGAATATTATTGCATATTATGGCTGATTTAAATTTCAGCTCATTAATCATTTCTTTTATCTTACACCTTTCAATTTCACCCTCAAATTATTCACTTTTAATTGTTATTTCTAAGTCATAATCGGTGGATGGAATTCTAATCAGGAAATGAATTGGCAATTTGGGATTAATACTCTAATTGGATTTATGAGCACCACACTAATTGGCATGAAAACTATATAAAAGCAATGTGGTTTTATTATAGTCTAGGAAAAAAATTGGAAGCGCCGGTATTTCCAGATTCAGTATCAAAGGGATTTGTAACAACGCAGTTTCTAGTCTTCAATGTGGAGAAGACATTTCAGAAAAGCCTGTGCACTTTGGCCAGTCAAAAATACATATAAATGCCATGCCCTGGCCTTAACATGGCTGATAAAAGGTGATGCTGGCAGCTATGCTTATGATGTACTTTAAATTTAGCTTAATAAGGCTCAAATCCCAAATGGATAGACTAATTATTTCTATTTTTCCCTAATTTCTCTTTCCTTTTTTCCACCCTGTACATCTTTGGGACCTTGGCTGAGCCGCACCGTTGGCGTACGCACCGCGGGGCTGCAGGGCTGCAGCAAGGGGCTCTGGATGACCTTCCAGTGCTCGGTGTAGAAGGCGAGGAGCTCCTCCATGTTGGGGAAGGGACGCCCCTTCTGGATGTAGAGGCTGCCCCCGGGGCTCTTGCAGATTCGGAAGTGGCTGACCTTCGCGTGGTTGCGCACTGTGGGGAAGTCCAGGGTGGGGGAAAACTCAGCTCGTGCAATCGCCGGCTCCTTCCCACCTCCCTGCCGACTCTCACCCTCTCTCCTTTACAGGCGCCTGGTCTGTTAATTCACCCTAAAGCAATCCAACTCGCCCCTGGGGTATTACATCCCACTCCCCATCACTCGCTTTGCTCCCACGTCCTGGCTCAGAAGACTCCTGGCCGCAGGTGAGGAGGCTCATTTGGACTGGAGAGGTGATGCTTTATTAGCAGGGATCATCCCCCACGCAAACAAACTGCTCGGAGAGCGGCAGAGTTTGTGGCTGCTCAAGGTGGATAAACCAGCGGCGGCTGGACCTCCTGCAGGCATGCCGCAGCCCGGGGGGGCCGATGGGCGGGATGCGGGGTTCGCCGTGAGTTTCTCAAGGTTGTTTTTACGTGGATCGGACCAGATCGTAACGGCGCTGCCTGGTCCGAAACTCCCTGAATTCAGATTTCTGTACGTGGGAGCAGCCCAGGCCCCGGCAACCCAGAGTGGCGGTGTATTTTTAGACAACCCTCAGATGACAAAAGCCGCTGGAATGAAATCCTGGGAGTTAGTGCTACAAAACCATCATTAAGCTGCTGTGAATTGTTTATGGCTTTCATACCCCGGACGGGAGCAACGTACTTTCCTTTGCCACAGTAATTCGGCAATCCATACCTGCATCTATTAGCTTTCCCCATTCTTTTAGAAAGCAGTCAATTCACTTTAACAAGATGCTGTAAAGCGCTTTAAACATATTTCCATGTTTTTCACCCCGTGCTGACCAAGCCAGGAGCTGCCCCTAAGGAACAGCCTGGTTGCTTTCCCTGTGCTCATTTTCTCTGCACGATTGCCACAAAATTTACCTGAGAGAGAGTACTCGCCCTTGCTGCTCTCGCTGTCCCGGACGAGGAAGGAGCCGTGCTGGTTGGGAGGCGAGAGGAGGAGCTGCTCGGCTTCATTTCGGCTGATCTTGCTGAAGTACCAGCTGCGGGGGCAGAGCAGAGGGGTTAGTGCGGTGCAAGGGGATGGCGCACGGACGGGGCCGCATCCGCTGAGCCAGGGTGGGGGAGCAGCTCCCTCCCACCATTTGCTCACCCCTGGCAGCCACCAAGTGAGCGGCACGGAGGCCAGCCCACGGCTCAGAGCCTGTAAACACGGCCGCCACGCACACCATTGCCAGCCTGCCTTGGGGCTGCTTCATTGGATTGGTTTTGCAGGCACTTGTTGCATTTTATTGCAACTTGCTGACTGCAAACCGTTTCCTCCAGCAGTGTCTGGTCACCGCTGTATTGACCTGGCCAGGTCTCAGCTCCGTCCCAAAATCAGGAGGTTTACACCCGTGGCTTAGTGCAGCAGGGAGGCGAGCACCTGGGCTGACAGCCTGCGGTAAATAAAGGACCAGCTACCTGGTGCTGCATGGAGGATGCTCTGGTGGGGTGGCACCCACGCGTCCTGCCACGAGAGCAACAGCTACAGGCACAGGATCGCTTTGCACTTCTTGACCTGCAGCTCACGGACACAACCAGCTCTCGGAGCCCATGAGCAAATCACATCAATGAAAACATATCTGGGCATTGCCCTTTGCTGCTCCAGACTTGGCAGCGCCGGCTGGGGACCTCAGCAGCACCAAGACAGGAGGGAGGAACCAGCCAGACCCCTCTTCTGTGCCCGATCAGTGCTGAGATTTGTCACCAAATCTCCAGCAAGAAAAGGCAGGTTGGCTGGCTGGGTCCCGACTCAGCAGGACACACGGGAGTGTGGGGAAGAGGCTGCTTCATCCAGCCTAATACAGCCGGGACGTGAGAAGCCGAAGGTTTAATCATTAACTGGGATCGCCAGCGTCTGAGAAGCTGTGCAGGAAATTATACACGATGGGGTTACACAGCTGAACAAATTACCACCCAGCTCCGACTTGCGGCTCCGCGGAGTCTGTGTGCTTGCGGCTCGCTCCAGCTGCAAAGCCGCGCATGTTTGCTGCCAACCGCCCGCCCGCACCGCAGCATCCCCCTCGCCTCCGTCCTCGGGATGAGGCTGGGCATGAGCGGCGCCCAGGTTGTGCACGCACGCACGTTCAGCTGTAGCCTGCCCAACTGTTTTGTGCAATGGGACTAAAGCAGCGAGCCGACCCCACAGTCCTCACCGGTGTGGTCCCAGCACGGTCCAAACCAGACGTGCCTTTCTCCCAAGCACGTGCAGGGAGGCGAGGGAGGGAGGGTCTCTCCCATCCCGCCGGCTGCAATCGCTGTCCCTGCACTTCGGGGCCCCTTCCCAGGCTCCCCCCACTCCTTTCCTTTACCCCCTGTTCCTGGGCAGTGCAGGGCGAATGCCGGCAGAGTCTGCAGAGCGATTACACCCATCCCATCCGTGCGCTCCCCGTCACTCGGCGTGACTCAGGGCCTGGCACAGAAGCAGCAGCAGTGTGTCTCGGGGCGCTTTGCCTGGCATGTTGGGACCATGCTGCCTTATGCAATGATGAGCCTGGGCATTCCCCAGCTGAGACAGGGCTGAGACATCAACCCGAGTTCCACGTCGCATGGGAGAGGCACAGACAGGGAGGGAGCCCTCGGCCCCAGATGAGCAGGAGCCGGACAGCAGCAGCAGTGGCATGGCTTGGCCCTACAGAGCTTCGGGCTTCCCGGCAGGTCCCAACCCAAACTGCTTCTCCCTGCACTCCCGGGCTCTTTGGAGCTGGCAGGGCTAAGGCAGAAGCTTCCCCAGCTCCCTCCCTCCCCGCTGCCTCCTCTTTAATGTAGGGCAAGAGGGAGAGGACCCAGAACAAGCAGGAGCCCATTTATTCAGCACCGTAGCTGCACCCGTGCACATCATGGCACCGCGTCCCAGCCCAGAGTCACCTCATCCTATGTAATGGTGATGTGCCCGGGAAGGGGGACCAGCATCTCTGCCCCCCAGCGCATCCCCCAGCCAGGATGTGCTGAATACCTCCACCCCACTGCTGTGAGCTGCAGGAGCTTCACGGCGGGGATGCTCAGGGGAAAGAAGGTCCCCTCAGTCCCACCACAGCTGGTGGCAAAAGCAGGGGACGAGGAGCTCGTGCTCTCCGCAATCGCAGAGGGTGAGCGCTGCCTTTGCCTGGGCAGGGACGTGCTACCCTGGTCCAGCCCCCATCCCCCTACGGGTCCAGAGCATGGGATACTTACGGCCGGTGAGCAGAGGTGCCCTGGCTGAGGTTGGCCACGTATGCAGCAGGAACGTACCCCATGGCTGGCTCCCCCAGCAGCCGCCGGGCTAAGACATACTCTCCTTCTTCTCTGAGGACACGCAGTTTGTCCCCTGCGCTTATGCTCAATTCCTCTGCGCTCCGGGCTGAGAAAGCGTATAAAGCGATAAAGAGAGAGGACTTGGGGATGAAGGAAATGGAGTTCGGCTCTGAGTGCAGCGAAACGGAATCGGAACCAAGATACCCCAGCGAGTAGCTCTCCGGCACGGAGCGGGGACGGAGCTTGTTCCAGAAGGATGTCAGGAAGGTCAAACGCTTCCTGACAAACTGCTCCATCCCCGGCGGATGCGGTGGATGCAGTGGTCTATGCCACCGCGCTTCTCGAGGCCAGAGGAAGGGGCGATCCCGGGCTCATGCCACCGGCCGGGCGGCTCATGCCGCCGTCCCGCGTCCCTCGCACGCGTCTGGGCGCTCGCCGGCCCTTCCCGGCGAACTTCCTATTTCTGAAAGTGAAACTGGTTGATCTGGTGGGACGAGTCTGCAGGTGGGACGAGTCTGCAGGCGGGAGTCCCACGCTCAGACCCGCGGGCACATCTGGGAGACGGGCACAGCTGGAGCCAGGCTCGCCGCTCTCGAAGAAGGAGAACGGCTTTTTTTTTCCTCTAATTATTATTTTAAAGTGCGCTCTCCTGCTTGTTACCAGAGCACCAGTAAACACAGCTCTCTGTTCTTCAAGCAGCTCTTGTGACAAGTGGCTGACTCCAGTTAATAGTCTTGATGTCACTTGTGTGAGAGGGGATATTTTGTTCCACAGGAAAAAAATTGCGTCCACAAATGTGTGAGAGTTAAAACAGAATTAAGGAAATAACCTTAGAAGAGATCTGAAGTGGTGTGGATATTTGCTGGGTGGATATTGTGGGGTTTATAACACAAGATCCTTTTTCCTTTCAGTCTGCAATGACCTCCCAGAGTTACCCCGCTAAAGCATTTGCCGCCTCCCATTAATTCCTCATTGCAGAGGATCTCTAGGGAATCCACTTCCCAGATCCACCAGGATCCGGTGCTTGCTCAGCCTCCGGCAGGGACGGGTCCCCTTCAGCATCAGGAGGTCCCTGTCTGGTGCAGGGTCTGGATCAGCCCCAGGCGCCTGCGTGGCATCCAGAGCCGAGCCCTGGCACGCAACCCCCGGCTCCTGCTGCCGTCAGCACACCCACGCTCCTCGCAGTCCTGGTCGCACTCAGATGCAGACACGCTACAACCCCCTTGCCAAACCCCGGCAACCACAGACATCGGCCAAAGGACGGAGATTTCCACCTCCTATCTTGCACGTCCACTTTTGAAGATTGCTGCTCCGGTGAGAAATCCGAACTCCAGCCCCCCCCCAGCCCCCGCCTGGGTTTTGTCGCTTAACTGTTCCATCTAATTAGTGGGAGTTTTGTGCCTGGCAACTCTGCTCCTGGCCTCGAGTCCATTATTTCCATCCTCCTCTGCTTGTAATCGGTCTGGGTAGCTCATTTTGGGTGTGCAGTTGGGTTTTGAAAGAGGCTGCTTAAAAAAACCGGAAAAGGAAACTTTATTGTAGGGGTCTAGGCTGCAGACTGCAACCGTACGGTGCATGAAGAACAAACTGGACCCATCGCTGGCCAACAGCTCTGGGCGTGCCGTGTCCTGCGTCCTGGGTGTCCCATGACACCCAATCAACCTGCAAAAGCTGGATTTCAATATCTGGGTTTGGGGGTCAGTTCTTTCCCCACCCTCTCCCAGGCAGAGCAGCCCAGGGCAGAGGACAGGAGCACGCAGCGCTCCATGAGCATGCCCTGCGCGTTGCTGCACAGATGAGAACTAGAAAAAAGGGAGTCTTTAATAAAATATTCTGCTCCCTACTTACCAAAGCAGCACCTGAATATATGGGTAATTCCCCCAAGATCTTCGCCCACCTGCCCAGCACACAGCCTCGCTCTTGGTGGCATGCAGGGATGTGTAATTTCTCTGTGTATTTTTCCCACTTCAGCACGGGGAGGGGAACAGAGGATGGAGCAGAGAAGGGTTTGCAACACGTCGGGAAGGGACATTCCCTCTGCTGTCCTTCGGCAGCGCTTCTGACAAGTCTGGTCCTCACGTCACGCTCCATCAGGAGGAAAATGGGCTGCTTGTTTATGCATTTAGAGATTATCTGATTAGATCGAGCACCGAACGTTTATGCCTTACTGTTTTGAATGGGGACTTGGTAAACTTGTGGTTTGCAGAAGGAGAGTGGAGACTGATTTACCTTTATTGACCTTTGCCAGATTAGATTCTCTAGTGGTACAAGCGATAGACAAGTGCAGCTGATTTATAACACGCGAGGCTTTGGATCTTGATTTGCACCTAAATGAAAGAGTACTTCAAAATGACAAACATCCCTGAGGACTAAATACTGCCTCTGAGCTGAACGTACCAGACATGCATAACACACACTCATCGCTGCAAACCTGTGACTGCACAGGACACGCATGCACAGCCCAGAGTCCCACGCCAGGAAATAGCTGATAAATCACAACCTTTTTCTAGTATCTTTTTTATTTTCCTATTAAGTTCCAGGAGCATCCCTGCTGCTTTGAATCCCTTTGGTACTACAACACACCTAAAAAAAAAAAAGGGGGGGGGAGAGGGGGAGAAGAAAAGAACAGGCATGTTCACAAAAGTTTCTGGTCCTTGCACTGTGGGAAGGAAGGTGGGAGGACACAGGAAAGATAAGGAAGGCACAGATATCTAGTGGATCAAGTATTTTCTCTTTAGTCCCTGTGGCCAACTTACAAGGATGTATTAAAAACCAATCTGTCCCCAGATTTGGGGCTATGGTGGATACACAGGGACTTCAGTTCTAGCACCACTAAAAAGCACCACTAAAAAGCACCTCCAAAGAGCAACAAAACCAGAGGACCTGTTCAGTAGAGCTGGTTACATAGTCCTGGTTTAGTTGCAGAGCACCTGGGAGCAATAAACACAAACAGCACTTTGCATTCATCTGTGTGTCAAATATGGCACATCGTGTTCTCCCGTACTAATTGACAGAAACCAGCAGCTCCCCTCCGCTAATGAGAGCGCCCATTACATCTAATTATCTGAGGTTGTCTTCCAGGTCCTGTTACATTTACACTCAAAATACATCTTTCAGCAAAGAGCCCTTTGGGGAAAAAAAAAAAAGGAAGAGAAACATAAATCCAATTAATCCCCCAAAGGGGCAGAAAGTTGGAGAATGCGGGTCATGCCAAGGAAAACGTTTCTGAGCACGGGGCACGTAACGGTAGGTCACTCGCAGGGTCATGTAACTGAGGATGCGCCACTCGTTACCCAGTGACTGGCAAAGCACAGCGGCTGATCTCGGCATCGCGGGCGGCCACGCTCTGCTGTGTCTGGCACCCCGTCCTGAAGCACCCAAAGAGCTGGGAGACTTCCCCGAGCCTTGGGTTCTCCTCCTCACTGCTGGCAGGGACCGCAAGCCCAGCCCAAACAGTGCCTGCCAGGGCCCTGAGGTTCCTCTTGCTCTTTCTGTTGGCATGAGAAGATGGCTGGGGGGTTAGTTTGGGTTTCACATTTATTTTTTTTTTTTTTAGATTTCTCCAGATGCTTCCTGGCACCACAGAGCATTTGAGAAAGGTTTTGCCTCTTAATGAATTGTTTTGGTTGGGTGCCCATGGGACATTTCAGACCAGGGGTGGTGGATGACAACAGCATTGCGTGGGAAGAGGAGAAGGGCAGAACAGTGGCACTAAAGCAGCTTCAATTATTCTCCATTTCCTGGGGACCAAGGAAGAAAGTGGCATCTCGGCAGCCTGCTGGTCTGTCACCATCAAAGAGGGCAGAGCCCATCCCCAGAGGCGAACGGTCCAGGGCCTGAGGGGCTTGTAGACAGTCAGTGCAAAGGGTTCGATACAGGCAGAAGTACAGTCGTCCTGGGACAGGGAGTGGTACAGGAGGTGTGAGAGGCGGCAGAGCATCGTGGGGTCTCGTGGCTGCTGTTTCTGAGCCCTGTAGGAATGGGTTGGACTGGCTGGTGGAGAGCAGGAGTGCAGGTCACAGGGCACCTGAAATGGCACAGGAAAGCAGAAAAACTCTGTGGGAGGCAGCTGGAGGCAGAGCGAGCTGTTTGTACAGTGCCTGGCAGGCCTGGGGCATGCATGACTGCAGCACGAAAACAGCAACAGCCCTTTAAAACCACAGAAATACTTTTCAGGGACCCCGTAAACCCTAGAGTGCTTTTCAGGGATCTGCAAATGATGGCAAGGAAAAGCCAACTCATGTGTCACACTGCAATTTATGTCAAATTTCTAAAGGGGAATCTCTGTTCAACTGGAATATCTATAAGGACCAACACACCAAATCAGACTGGAAAACAGTGTGGCCAGTCCACAGCCTTCCCCTTCTGCTTTCTGCTGAGATTATCGGCACAGACTAGCCTTTGCTTGCCCTCTCCTGTAATCTAACTTCCAGAGGATGCTCCTTCTAGTACAGACTGCCTGGCAGAACAACGCTTCTGCATAACGCTTCTGCTCCTGTCCCTGCAGAGCTCAGCTGCAACACGTAAGAACCATTAAACACCTCCTCCAGACTGGTAGGTGCCAGCGAATTGTTCATCCTCTCTTTCAAGGCTGCAGGGATCTCCATGGCAAGTGGGCTAAGGGAGCTCGGTCTGTGCTCTCCGTGCCCCTAAACACAGGGGACCAGAGGTCTGGCAGCTTTCTGCCAGCACCCTGACCCTCCCACGGCTCAGCAGCAGCAGGAGTCCCCAGGCTGGCAGGTGCCGACAGTGACTTTAAACATGCACTTGAACATCCTCACTCCCTTGTCTGGAGCTGAGCAAACAGAGGACTGGTGCTTTCAGAAGAGAGGTGCACGGTGACTCAGTTGTTGAGGGAGAAATCTCTGTCAACATGTAAGCAAATGATGGATTGCTCCATCTGCCCAGATGTCGTTGTTACCCTGAGGAGGAACCAGTCCATCTACTCCATCACTGAGCTTTGTGATATCTCTCCCCACAAAGGTCCTTTGGAGGCTGCTGGATTTGGGGTTATGATATTAAGTGTTGCTAGAAGAAACCTACCCAGAGTCCCAGGAGAATAGGCCTGAGAGACCTCACCCAGTCCACCTAGTCCATCCTATACTTATGTCTTTCCCCATCTTTGCCAAACCAGTTCTTAAAAGACCTCCAGGAATGGATACGCCACAACGTCCCCAGACAACCCATTCCAGTGAGTCACTAATCATTACTGGTAGGAATGAGTGTCTAACCTGCTGCATTTAAGCCTATTACCTCTTGTCCCATTCATCACTGGATTGCTCCATTCCTTTCTGCAACAGTCTCTTCTGTATGTGAAGACTGGGGAAAACACTGAGGTGTCCCACCACACGCTCAGCAGCACCACACGGATCCACCTCTTGGACCCCAGCCTGGAACAAACACACCGACCTTATACGAACAGGCAGCATGGTCATCTTTTTCTCCATTTGTCTCCAGTCTTCTTCCCCTGTCCATGCGTGCTGGTGTTCCTGCGGTGCCACCTCAGCTGGCTCTCTAGTGCATTCACCTGGTGGGGACGAGAAAGCAGCAGCTCTAAGAGGAGTCTGCACCATTGCTCAGATAATCTTTAACCTGCCCCAAATACAAGAAGAAAGTGCCGTCTCAAGTTACCTTCACCGAGGCTCAAACTTGCATTTTACCCTGCAGTTGTAGAGGTCTGAGCTCACAGAGCTCAGCTTCATCTCTTCTCTCCCTACTCTACCTCTTCTGTACCTGCCGCTAGTTCCCTCTGATCGGATGGTTGCTCCTGGCTCTGGAGGACACAGAAGTCGCAGAGGCTGCCCGTAGCAAATAGCTAAATCCTGCTCCTGGGGTGACTCCATGGAAGACAAACATTTGGGGCACAAAGTTTTACCTGTTTCCGTAGGGAAGCAACTGTCTTCTCCAGTTCAGCCACAAGGGACTCGAGATTCTCTCTGGAGGAAGGGCTTGGGGAAGGTACCTCGTTTCTGGGGTCAGGGATAGAAAGTGAAAGGGATTATGCAAACGTCAGCTTCCTGGATGAGAAAATCATTCTGCCTTCTCCAACATCAGCCTCCAAGGAAGTATCAAACAGAAGGGCCCAACTCCCACATTCACCTGCCAAGAGATGCCAACCGAACAGCCACTCGGGCCGGGTATTTAAATATCAGTGTTGGGCTCTGCACTAAAGTGTTGGAGGACTTTGACCAAGCTCACCATCTACCTACTGAAACACCCCTGACCCCAGACCCTCTGCAGAATGCCAGTTTCAAAGGCCTGAACGGACTGAGTTATTAAAAACTTTTCTTATGCTTCATAAAATGGAAGTAAAAGAAGTGGTGATACTACACCTGGGGAAGGCAGGCTTATGCTTGGCAGGGTTTTCTTCTGGGTAGCTGAAACCAGGAGACCTCTTGCTTCGGAATCGTTGCGAAAGAGCCCTGAATTGCCCACGTGTCTGGCAGTCTTGGGAAGGAAGGGAAAGTCTGCAGTGAGCACTCGTGCTTAAAGCAGAACCATGTGGATTGAAGTGTGAATGAGGCAGCAGTGCCCTCCTTCACCATCCATGCTTGACACATCTCTTATGCCGGAGGGGAGGAGGCCACAAAGGTGTGTAACAGCGCATGCATCATGCATGGCTTCCCATGTCTCAGCTGGACATCTGTACCCAGAATATAGCACAAAGGGACCATGGCAGGATCTGTGGCTTAATGGTAGAGTTTTACAGGCTCCCAAATGAATCTGTACGGTGATAACGTGGTGGGGATCACCATGCCTACGTCCTGTTTCAGTCTCTCCCCCAGGCATGAGCTATTGGCTGCTGCCAGAGACAGAAGCCCTCAGCTAGGTGGACCTTCAGCCAGATTCAATGAAGCCAACAGGCTTCCTAGAGAGGTGGTCGATACCCTGAGCCTGTTAGTGTTTAAGATGCATTTGGACAATGCCCTTAATAATTTGCTTTAACTTTTGGTCAGCCCTGAAGTGGTCAGGCAGTCGGACTAGATGATCGTTGTAGGTCCCTTCCAACTGAAATATTCTATTCTATTCTATTCTATTCTATTCTATTCTACCCTATCCTACCCTATCCTACCCTCCCCTCCTCTTTGCATCCATTTGCTGACACACAGTTCTCATGGTATAGCATGAAACCAGTTCCTGGTATTTCATATAAGCTGACGGCATGTGATGAATGCCACCCAGAGCCATCCCCACGTCAGTCGGTGCTAGAGCAGCCTCCTTCCTTACCCTCACAACAGTCCTGCCACAAGCGGAGGTCCACTGCGGGAATCTCTTCGCAGCCGACCATGCCCTGCGGGTACGATGCCACCCGGAAGACATCTCTCTGGAGCTGCTGGATGTGGTCACTGTTGTCACAGATGACACGAGCAAGGGATGTCTGTCTGATCTGAGTCAGCTGCGCTGGCGTGAAGACCCCAGGATTCTCATACCAAAATCTGCAGTGAGTTGTAATCACAGCATGACTCAGGAGTAGGAGAAGAGGATGGGGAGTGAGGCTGGGAGAGGGAGAAGAGTTCCCCTACATCTGTGTGGCAGCACCCACACCCCTCAGAAGGAGCTTTTATTCTGGTGTCAGGCAGCTGTGGACACAGACTGCACTTTTCTGAGCCCATGAACCCCCGTGAGCTGCTGGCCGGAGCTGGAAGGTGCCACCACCTGCAGGCACAGCCCCTTGCAAGGGAATCCCAAGGCTCAGGCAGCTCTGCTGTAGCAGGTTGGGACACGGGTGAACAATGCTCCTGCCCTAAGTGTATCACCAGGCAAAGACGTGTCTCATTCACACAAGCAGCAAATAGGAATTAGAAGGAAGCTCCTGTGGACGTTTTCTAGCATTTTCAGGAGACATTGGGCACATCCTCAACGGCGCCCAGTGTCCTGCCATGAAATGAGAATCATTAAATCAGGCAAGGACACATTGACAGTAACTGTGGCAAGTCCTTTTGCAAATGCACTGGACAGAGGAGACTCTTCCTCGTATCGTAAGACAAGAAATAATCAAAAATTACAGGTTCTGTTCCTCCCTGTA
The DNA here is from genome assembly GCF_000699105.1 of Pygoscelis adeliae. NCBI lineage: Eukaryota > Metazoa > Chordata > Aves > Sphenisciformes > Spheniscidae > Pygoscelis > Pygoscelis adeliae. Next base: position 9,264,576 of record NW_008825076.1, read on the forward strand.
GGGAGGAAATTCCCCCAAACAGAACACTAAAGACTTTGGGTTGACTCCGATGATAATACCTATCTCCATCCCTCAGCCTTCTGAACTGCGTCGTTAACAGGCACATCAACGTTGGTCCAACTCTGGTACCAGGGACAAGATCCTCCACCATCAGTGCTGGAAACAGGTCAATATTTTTGGTAGTTCCATATAAACTGCAGGATAACAGATATTAAAAAAAAGTTAAAAGACCATCAAAGAGTGGAGATAATATAAATCTGATCCCATCATAGGAATTTGTATGCAAGGAACTCATCTGGACAGTATTTATAATGGTCTTATCTAAAAGACAATGGGATAAAGGCCTGCCTTGGAAAGAGGCAGCCGGCGCAGATAGGATGCAGTTTAGTCCCACTGGAAAATAGCTCCAAGGCTCAATCTGCTCCCAAACCACACCACAGCAGTGCCTGATGACATTCCACTCAGAACCAGACTGATCACTTGGAGAGACCTCATTTGTCTTACCCCGTTCTTAAACCACAGCTATTACCCTATCTTAACATCTGTGGGTAGCAATATCTGGGAAGGTTATTCGATGGGTGTCCTGGGAGGAGCAGAAACTTTCCACTGACTGATCTCCAGTGATTTTGATGCTTCCAAGTCCGGGCTACAGTACCTCCTGAGCTTTTCCCTGATCTCCAAGTTCTTTATCTCATTTCTGAGGTCCTCAAACTCCTGTGCAGATGAGAGGTTGCAGAAGACCCTGAAGTCGTTGTAAGGTGGGATGCCATGGTCTCGCCCTCTCTGGATGTTGATAGCGGCCAAGTCCAGTGAGACAGAGTGTGCCATGGAGAAGAGTTTCTCCGTCAGCTCCATGTTGAGGAGTTCGGAGGGGACCCGCATTTTCCCAGGAACCCCAAACAGCCCACGGAGGAGGGGGTCGATCCCACCCTCCTGTGTGATCCTGAAAGGGGAGAAGAAGGCCTTGTGCAGGGGGATGTGGCCTTGGCGGATGGGCTGGAAGGTTTCGTTCAGCCGGTACAGGATGGGGTTGATCAAGGTGTGCCCGAAGCGGAAGGCAGCAGTGGCAAAGGCGTTGAGAATCCCCGCATTGATGTTGGGGTTGTAGCCTTTGTACTCACCCAGCATCTTCATCCCAGCTTCCCCAAGGACCTTGGGGAGCCACTGGGCATAGGTGATATGCTGCATCTGGGCACCCACAATCTTCCGTGCCTCATGATAGAGGAGGTCTCCATCCCAGTGGGGATTGAGGGCCGACAGCTCCATGGCAATGCGGTTGTGCTCCCTGAACCAAAGTGTGTGCATGGCCGTGAGACCCAGCTGCTCATTGGCACGGTGGTCTCCTGCCAGGAAGCACGGCACGGGGCTCTCGTTCTCATCTCTCATGCACTCAGTGGGTGGCCCCACAGCAAAGGGAAGGAGATGCTTCCCCGAGCTGGGCACAGCTTGCCCTTGCTTCAGCAGCCCATTTTGGCTGCTCAGATCCCGCAGCTCCCGCGATTCCTGCTCTGTGCTGCCGTAAACATTGGAGGCATCGATGTAAGACGTCAGGTGGTTGATCTGCTCCCTGGCGTAGACGGAGTTCATCAGCAGGGAGGTCATCCCACTGCCACACACAGGGCTCGAGCGGACAAAGAACATGCAGCGCCCGTTCCTCACGCGGGGGTCATTGGCAGGGACCATGACGGAGAAGCAAGGCGGGTCGTTGCTGCACACCTTGCTGCAGGGTGCTCCATCTGAGAAGCGGGACATGCTAATGGCTGCTACTGTCTGGTCCATGTCGTGGTCCAGGAACTGGCCCCACTGCATCAGCATGTGTGTGAACTGGTCATCAGGGGTGACGGTCTCAGTCCCGACCATGGCGGTGGAGACGAGGCGCGGTAGAGGAAGGGGCAGGTCCCTGGCATCTTCTGCCAAGGAAAACCCCCGGGGGAGGTTAAATCCATTCTGGTAGGCAGGTTTGAGGAGCCTCTGGAAGGCTGTGAGAGATGCACCCCACATCGGGTGCTGGAGGTTGTTGCAAGACCCGTCGTGGGTCCTGTACTTCTTGTGGAAGCAGATATCCGAGCAGTTTGGCGTGCGGCGGTGGGCAGAGCAGCCCGACAGGTTGGCAATCATGTTCAGGTAGTGAGGGGACACCAAGTCATTGTACCGATAGCCTGCGAAGGTAAAGGCAAAGCACCAGGTCAGACCACAGCTGCTGTAGCCATCCGGTTCCTACCATCCCGTGCAAGGGCTCTGTGTGAAACCTGCTGCTGGGATTGTCAGGGTGGGCACGGGAAGGCCAGGTCTCTGATCATGGTGTTGCTATGTAATTTATGGAAGGTTAAATGAAGCATGGCATCATACCAGGTCCACAGAGAAGAAAAGAAGGGGAAAAGAGTTTAGTGTAAACTGCGCAGAGGTGGAAACCAGAACTGTTGTGACTGGCAGACCAAACTGTGAGGGTGGCCTCGGTCTCCATCCTGGGTTTATTTTATGTCTCTCCGGGTTATTACTGCAACCTCAAGCACCATCGACCATCCAAACCCTACGTGATGAGCAGCAGGGAAGCAGTGGGTGACTGCCAGGGCACTACGCCATGTGAAAGCGCTGAATAATGCTGCGCTGTGCAGATGCTGACAGGGCAATGAGGAGGAGAGGCTGGCAGTCCGACCAGCCCAGACGAGACCGGCAGCCTGGAGAGAGGCTCCTCGCAGTCTGGAATACGTCCAGGCGGGCAAAAATATTTACGGGCCCCAAACGTACATGCCTGCTACATGGTGATTCACATGCATAGGTAGAAACATGCAGTGTATGGGAATGTCTGTTGTACATAAAGGAAGTCCCAGCTAGCAACTTTTGGAGTCCAGCTGCTGGATGCTTGGACCTTTCCAGGTATTTTTGGTGTTGCACTGCTTTGTTGCTTGCTATCCTGCCTCGATAAAAGGAACCTCAGTGGCTGGAACCCATCTGAGTTTGTAGCTAAGAGGTCAAAGTAGCAGAGAGACAAAGGAGTGATATCCCCTTTCCTCTCTTACAGCACCCAAATACTTCAGTATTTTTCTCGTTGCCACTTTGAGGGCACGAAACATCTCTGACCATGCTGCTGAGGGACTGAACCTTAGATCCACAAAGGTACTCCTTTGTGAGTTAGATGGCTAAATATTTTTAGATTAGGGCTTTCATAGCCAGTCAAGAAATCTTTAGCAAAATGGGGAACTGGACCACTTTCCTGAGAACCGGGTTAGTACGGCAACCACAAGACCGGCCCTCCAGCCGTTATGAAAACCATGGCGTGTAAGAGAGCATTGCGACCCAGACAACACATTTCTTGACATACCCAAATTTGCACTTTTTAAACTTTCTGGATGTCTACACGTTGTTGTTTTAATTTAATCCTATGCACAAAGTTAAGAAAGGAAATAAAATCTCTCCTACCTGTGACATTCATATCCACGATCAGACCTTGTTGCACATGTTCCTGAATCAGCTGCAAGGTCCTTTCAAAGATCTCACCTGCCCTGGCTGTTTCAAGGGTGTAGGGGTCCCGGGGGTAACGGAAGAGAGCCAGCAAGTCATTGGGTGTCTTGGGACGTCTGTTTCAAGGAATTAGAAGTGATGCAGGAACATTAAAATAAATACACTCTGTTCAGAGCAATGAGACTGCAGGCAGCAGGAGTCAGGCTCTAAGCCTGGCCTGGTGCTTGACCCCCAAAACAAGTGTATGAGAACGATGTGGCTTGCCTGCATATTGCAGATGATTAAAGAAAGGGTATTTTTCCCCAGGAAAATACACATATTTAATTTCCTCAGCATCTCTTTTTTTTTTCTGCTATAGTAATTTATTTTTCACCTTTCAACAGCTGAAACCCAGAGGTTTTGGGCTTAATACAAACTATTTATCTTTTCAATAAAAACATATATTGGGGTGAAAGAGGAGGGAATTACCATTCACTCAGGAAGTAATTTTTCATTGAGGAAATGGTTAGAATTATTATATTATTATTTCTGTTCACCCTACACAAAGTCAGTTGCATTTATAAAATGACCATGCTGATTATTTTCTTTTCTATGCACTGTCTCCGGAGCCAACTCCAGCTGACAAAATGCACATCGCAGATGTAAGTGACGTAAGAGGTGATATTCATGTATCAGATACTCGTGTATCAGAGTTTTCCAGAATCCCAAATGCCTGTTATGAAACTCTATCACATCCTTACATCTACACGGTGCAGCTTCAACCTCCAATACTCGAAGCAATACTGTAGCTTTCATTTGCGGATTGTCAACGATAAAGTGAGATTTGAGAAAGCTTCATTCAGTGTCTCTTTCAGCTCTTTTCTGCTTCAAGGCTCAGATCGCGGCGCTTCACACACTTACTTGCTGAACAGCTCAGTGCGTGTTGAATTGATGGCGTGGTCCACGCTGCTGATGGCTTCCCGTATCGACGTGGCTACAAACGTGTCGCCGCTCCGACCGACGTCCGTGGCTTTCCAAAGCAGAAAGAAAGAGCAAAAAAGTCTTAATTTACTTTGATATTAATTTGTCTTCCAAGCTCAAGAAAACCTGTGTATCGGTACAAGCCCCATAGTAACTCCACTGCAGGTCGAACTCCTTTTCCATTTGCAACATAACACCATGAAACTTTTTTTTTTTTTTTTTAAAAACAGATATTCTGAAGAAGAAATTAACTGCCTGAAAAAGAAGGTGACTTTTTCAGGAGATGGCTGTGGAACACATATTCAGAGTTTGCTCCTGTACAGCTTTGCAGATAAATGCCTGCTTTGGTTGGTGGTTAAACTGGAAAAAGAAAATGTGAAAAATCACAGCAAGTTAACCCAAAATAATGTATTTACTTCCCACAAAGGAAACTTCTAAAATTCATGAAATTCATTTGAACGTATTGCTCATACATTAATTTTCCATTTGTGGAACACTTCTAATTCAGTTCAAATTTAGCGTTAACACATCAGATACATCATCTTAAAACAAAAAAGAAAGCTGTGGTTTGAATACCTTCAGAAGTAAACACATGAATTCTTAAAAATTACTACAGAATGCATTTTTTAAGCCAGGGCCTTTGTCACAGCTGAACAAACCAGTTCCCATTTGGCTACTGGCATATGCAATCGCCAGCTGGAAAATGAGGTACCAATCAAGAATAAATCACAGAAATTATCTTAGGAATCATTTCAAACAACAAAGAAATTTCAGATTATTCTCACCTCCTTGCACACAATCCCTGTATAGAAAATGATACTAAATTCACCTAATAAGCTATTCGCTATTCATGCTGGTTATTCCTGCGTGCTTGAGGAAGAGCCCTCTACTTATATTTTTAACCTTATTGCTTGCCTTTGATTTTTTTCCCTTGCCAGTTCTTCCTTACCCTCTAAGAAGTACAATTTCTACTCTTGACCTCTGGTTTGACTAGCAGAGGAGTGCTGCTCCTCTTTATTCATTACAGTTCCCCTAATGCACGGAGCAGTAGCTTGAAAATGAGTGACTTATTTCCCATCCCCAAGAGACTGAGCAAACACTTAAAACCCTGTATCTGCGGTGACAATGTTGTTCTCCTTCTCCCTCCCCTGGCATGCGAGGTTATGGTCAGACGATGACTTGTGAGTGTGTTGGCACATTATAATAAGTTTCTCCCTCCCAGCAGAGGCAGTAACTACACGCACACCGACAGCTCGGTTTGCAGGGGGCAGTTTAAGACAACACCTTTGGCTTTTCAGGGAGCAATTGCAGCTCAGCTGAGAAAACAGCGAGGAGCAGCTGGGAGGTGCATGGGGTTTCACAACTGAGCGACTCTGATCACACCCGCGAGGGACCTGTCTGCAATGAAGCTAAAGAAATAACAGAGTTATCTGTTCAAAGTGTAGATGTCAACACAGCATAGCCCCTCCTTACACGAGAGCAAAAGAAGACTCAGGAGGACCACAGGAGATACCCTACCGGTGATGGTGAGCTGCATAGCGCTGGAGGTGAAGCCAAAGGGGTTTCTTGCTATGCACTCGTATCTGCCCTGGTCAGCCACGCCGAGGTCTTGAATAGCAAGGGTCCCGTCTTGGCTTATATGGAACTTGCCACTCTCTGTGATCTGGATACCCTCCTGTTGCACCATCAAAAGACAAAAAGTGTCAGGGTATGGAAAGCTTCCCATCATCCCAGCCTTCAGCCTATTCAGCAAACCCGCAAATGGATGCGATGAACTAACGTGGCCACCAGATGTTAGCATTGCTCTTCCAAAGAAACCAGAAAGCCATCCAAGGACATCTGCTCCTGCCTGGACCCACTGAGAGGAGGTCCTTCCTCAGCTCCTTTACCCTGGTCCACCTTCAGGCACTCCCTGCAGGGCACAGACACCCCACGCATTTCTCTGCACTTCTCACAGACAGGCTGGCTGGAGCGAGTGCTGTGCCCTGATGCTGTCACAGAAGTTTCATGGCACATAAATTAGTCTAAAAGTTTTGGGACAACCTGAAACTGATGGGTTTTTGCTGGCCTTGAACTGTAGATACACCAGCTTTTGCTGGCTCTGGGCAGCATGGCTGATCAAGGTGCTGCGAGCAGCAGCTCGCTCAAACCCCACCTCTTAACCTGTCTGGTGGCTTCAGGTTTTACTTTTTTATTCTCCTATTTCTTAACGTCTTTCTGCTGCTCTGCCCCAATCTAATGCTTACTCTGCTGCCCTCCCAGGCTCTTTTCTTCTGCTCCCACTGCTGGCTGGAGCCCAAGGCAAACTGCAAGGTCACCTCCCACGAGACCTCTGCAGGGTAACTGAGGCTCAAGCATTTTCCCCTCTAATTTGTTCTGTGCCTGACTGTGCGCAAAGGCAGGGCAGGTCCCAGTGAAGGTCACTGGTGTTGTACTGCGGCACAGCAGGAAAAAGTCTGAAGGGCTTCATCTAATGAATTCTTGAAAAGAGCAGCCAGGCTGCAGCGTGATTGTGAGGGATCGTGGCTTTGCCCCACCAAAGCTGGAGCCAACCAGCATCATCCAGTTCCACCAGTGGGAATCCTGGAAATAAGGACAAACTACTTGGAAAAAAATGAAAATGGATTTTTTTTCTAGGAATAGCAAATCAAGCGTTTCTAACATGCTGGAAGGTCACTCGCTTCAAGTTACTTGTTTGGAAGGAAGAACAAGAGAAAACAGGAACGTGCGTTGCAAGGCTTCGAGCCCGAGAAAGAGCAACATTCTTTTAGACCATTAAAACCCCCAAATCAGTGGAAACGTTGGTCCTTAAATTTTCATTAAACACAATTTCTTCCATGTGTATTGCACAAACTGATTTAACGAGTTGAGCTGGGACAGGTGTTTAACGGGAGAGTTGTTTAACGCCCCCACGGAGGAGCCATCCTGCTTCCTGGTGTCTGTTGAGTACGGGGTATCTTCTCTTACTTTCACCCAGGTTATGGTGGGCCGTGGATCCCCTTGGGCGGCGCAGGTAATGGCAACGTCCTGGCCTGTCTCTGCCACCACGTCTTGGGGGGGATGAAGGAACACGGGTATCACTGTGCAATACAGGGAAAAAAGTCACAAGTGCAAGAAATGCATCAAGGAAAACAGAGAAATCTGCGTGGAAAACATCTCAGCATGGGCAAACCAGAGATGCTGGGCTCTTTCTGCTGTTGCAAGGGCTCTTCAAAGGGGTGTCAGTTTACCCGTGCTCTCTGTCTCTCTACCAAGTCCTCTGCGGTTTACGTTCATTATTTTCTGCTCCTGTGTGTCTCTACTTGGGGCAATTACATAGGAATGTGCTGCGTTCTCTGTCATTTAAAATCGTTAATTCAAAGGCTTTCTAGAAAAGATGCTTTAGCTGAAACAAGGATCGTGAATTGATTCAGGAATTATCGGATGAGGCTCTCTGGCAAGTGTTAGTCAGGTCAGATTAAATAATTATATTGATCTTGTTGGTCTTAAAATATTCTGCGAATTCTGTGCTTGAAGCATCACTAATTTAATGTTTCTAGATAGTTTCCTTCTCTCCAGTCTACCATTAGTAAAATTCTGCCATGTTTGTGAACAAGCAGGGATGTTTGCTTATTTAGAATGATTGTTTATACGGCAACAAGAAAGGAAATGAAAACATGAAAGCATTCCTGTGTGACTCGTGTTTTACAGAGGCTTAATTTTAGAATACCTAAATTTAGGTTGAACCTATGACCTGGTAGCTAATGTTTAAGACAAACGTTTCTGGAGCCAGAGTTAAATCTTCCTGAGAAGGAATCAGGGTTTTTGCAGAATATTTCATTTAGAAAAGAATCTTACAATTCATTCTGTAGAAAAGCCAAAATTTAAAAACAGTAAAAAAAAGATTACTAAGAATTTAATTAATACATTTTTTTGTAAATTCGCAGACAAAAATCCTTTGTTTCCTTTCCTTTACCAAAATCATCTTCTTAACAACAACTCCCAAACACATTAAAGGGCCCCATTTTTCACTCAAACTGGCCAGCTATCAGAGCTCATCTGATGGGCGTTAAAGCTCATTTCTGATCGCATAACCCTGCCCTAGTGTTTATTTGTGCAGATGCCAACCGATACCATCCCATTCCCTGCCCACACCAGACGAGTTTCATTCCCACGGTTATAGTTTTTCTAGACTACCAGATAAATTTTCAAGGAAAACTGAAGCAGCTTCTTCCAATTCACAAATTTTGGTTTTCAAGGTTTTGAAACCTCTTTAAAGTTTCCCACCAACTGATGGGGCTCTTAGGGCTAGACATCTGCTCCCAGGCAAAAGCAAAATCCCATCCCATAGGAACCAGGGCAATTCCCTGCCTTGTCAGACAGTGTGTTATATACCACAATGTTAACTTAATAAACCCATTTGCCAGCCCTTATTTCCCACCGCCTCACCAGCTTACCTCGTGGGGTCACTGACAGCTGTACCGGGAGGGTCCTCACTCCGATGGCACTGATGGCGTGGCATTCGTACTGGCCTTGGTCATGCAAAGCTACCCTCATCACCCGCAGAGTACCCGTGGAGAGGATGCTGTGCCTCCGGTCACTTGGCAGTGGCCCACCTGGTCAAACAAGCCGTGCAATTTGTTATTTGTCTGTGAGATTTCTCTTCCCGTCACTGGAGGTATCTGTGTGACAGTTAAAAATTTCATTTCCTTCCCAACACGACACCAGCCACCCTGAAATACCATCTTCATCTTGCCAAGTGAGGAACAGGACAGATGCTGCTCTTCCCACACCCAGGATCATGACTGAGTTGTCTTGTCTAAGCAACTGGAAAGGAGTTCCTTTTTTTTCCAGTACCCTTTTATTTTTTTCCTCATAAGCCTTTTCTTAGTGCAAACTGCAGATTTAGTGACACCTGACAGATAGCAAATCTGTGTTCAACTATCCAAACTGGCTGTTTAATCCAATAAATGGAAACATTTAGCATTGTCTTTTTTAATTTGGTATTTCGATTTTCTTTGGTTTGGAAACTGCGTTGTTTCAATATTTCCTCTATTTAAGGATAAAAGTTCAAAATTAAAACGCTTTACCGAACCCTAACAAAATTATTAGAACGACTCAGTTTAGTGACTTTTTTTTTTTAATATTCCATTTTCCTCCAAATAAGGGCTCTATTTATTCATCCCAAACACCAAAAGGAATCTGAATCCACCCCACGCTGTCAAAAGTGGCTTTGAGAATGAGCAATGCTCCATCACTCCTCCTGCTCTTGTCTTGTTCTTAGCATGCCTTCTGTGAAAGCACTGTAAAGCCTGGTTGATCTTTGGATTGCTGAGTGACCTAGCGAACCTGGTTGCAGAGCAATTATTAACCTTACTTCTTGTCACTGTGCTCCTTTCCACATTTCTAAGAGGTATCTTCTGAAATGTGGGCAGTAGAGGAAAACAGGTTAAAGGAGATGGAGAACAGGCTGGTGGAGGAGAATTTCAGCTGGTCCTTCTTAACTCCGCGTCAGGGCTATTGCTGTGGAAGCTGGAATACAATAGCCATGAATTCTCCACAGCACTAAACCATTATTTATGGCTTGTGAAGCATAAGGAAAAGTTGGAGGGCCTCTGGGTCAAGCATTATTGGCTTCTGTCCCAGAAAGCGTTGGATGGGATCAGTTCAGTGGAGCCAGCGCTAACAACCACCCGAGACTTTAAAAATTCACCACCACCTGTTGGCCCAAAGTGGTTTTTCCTAAGCTAAAAGAAACCTCAGAGGTGTGTCAGCAGTGAACGATGCTCTCCTGCAACATGCTCCCCAGGAGAAGCAAATCAATGACAATGATGGAGAGCTGGTACCTGGTGATACCCACCGACTCGGAATGTCCAGACCCTGTCTTTTCAAAGGAGGTAGGAAGCCACCACAGGAGGAAATTTGAGGCTTTCCATGGGTTTCATGCTGATGAAAAACAGCACGCTCCTTCCTTCTGACATGATGACTTAGTGTGTCAAAGACCTAAGAGGCTCCTTCCCCAGTGTTTAACACCACCCTTGGTGATCTACAATATACCTCCTAGTGTGACTGGGTCTGTGCTGATCACCGTCTGTCCCGTGTCACCACTGCATGTCATCGCCCTGGACCGGCAGCTCGGCTGTTCTCACCCACACCCCGTGGATGGTGGCATGGGAGAGAAAGAAATCGCGAGTCAAGTGAGGCAGTACCTGCCCTTGTCCAGGCAATCACGGGTGGAGGGTGACCCTCGGCAGAGCAGGGGAAATCCACGCTTTGTCCCTCAGTTACTGTCTGGTCAGTGGGGATGAGGAGAAACCTGGGAGAATCTGGAAGGGAAAGCAATGACTGAGCAGCAGGAAAAACTCAGGCAGCAAGCTCAGGCTAATTCTCAGTTCATGGGATCAGAACCAGTCACAGGGCTTAAATACAGCCCCCTGACCGAGCACTTTATCCCAGAAACGTCATCAGGCTGGGACTCCTCACCTTGCACTATGATCCTTGCTGTCGCCTGGATGGATCCCTCGGTGTTGCTGGCATTGCAGTTGTACTGCCCCTGGTCCGAGAAGGTGACGTTCTGAATGAAGAGTCCTCCAGAGCTGGTGATAGCGAAACGGGAATCCTGTGGTAAAGGAGAGCCTGTGCCAAGGGTCCAGCTGATGCGAGGGTGGGGGTGCCCAGAGACCCCACACTCCAAGGTGACGCTTTCCCCAATCAGCACTTCAGTGTTCTGCGGCTGGATCACAAAAGTGGGCTTGGCTGGAAGGAAACGAGTGCTTCAGAAACCAGAAGCCCTGCTGCCGGCTCAGTAACGGGCTTAAATCACTTGGACTCCTCATGCAGCCCAGCTAGCAGTCACCTGGCTCTTCCCTGACCTCCAAATCCTCGCTGTGAGCAATTTCCCCCAGTGCTACTTCTTCCTGCTACCTCCCCATCCCAGTCACTTAGTGCTGGAGCATCCCCACCCCTGTGTCCCCTTCACCCTTGATAACTCTGTGCCGCAGAATTCATCCCAGCCTCCAAACTCCCTCACCAGCCCCAAATTACCTTCAATCTCTAAACCTCGAATTTCCAACTCCCGTGAAGGAACCCCCTTACAGCTCAGACCACGCTACGCTGTTAGCCACTCTCTTCCCCAGCACACCAAGAACATCTTGGCACATATAAAGCCGGGACTGACTCTGACTTAGCTCCACTCCCGGCCCCAACCCAAGTTGGTCCTTCAAGGGATGCACAAGGCTTAATTACATGGGGTGCCAAAATAGCGCAGAACGACTTCTTGTGTCTTGACCTCCCCAGCTATGTTCTTGGCCATGCACTGGTAGACGCCTTTGTCTGACTCCTTGGTATTCTGGATCATCAAGGTACCGTCTTGCAACAGGTTCAGGCGGTTGTCATCTTTCATGTCAATCTCGTTACTGAAAAACAGCCACAAACAGGCAAAATCTGAAAGGCGTAAAGACTGGTGATCTTCCCCCGAGCTGCTGGGGGAGTCATGGTGCTTTGCATGCGTTGCAGTAAACTGGTGTTCCTTGGAGCTATTCTCAGACTTCATGGAATTTATAGCAAGAGTTATGATTTACAGCACTGAACTTCAGCTCCAGCTCTGATTTACTCCATGGGTAAGCTACTTTTTCTCTCACCGCTGATTACATATGACATTTACAGCCCATCAGGAGAGCGTAGTGTTCCCATGCAATAGCATCGTGGCTATTGTCAGGGCATCTAGGCCCAGAAAGCTTGTTCTCATTATTTACTAAATGCAAATATAACAATGAATTAATATTGTTATTGTGTGCAGCCATTTCTATCTGAACGGGTTCAAAGGCCTCAGGGGGGCAAAAATCTCTAAGTAAGTCACTCTGGGACCCCAACACAGCTTGGACTCCAACCCAACCCGAGAGCTGCGAAACATCTTCCTTCTTTCTACAATGACCTGTGACTCCTGGATCCCAGCCCACGGCAGAAGGTCCCACTGCTGCATCCCATTTGTCCCAGCACGAAGGAATCTTGGATGGCTGCAGATGATTGAAAAGGGAGAAGGGACCTCTCTCCCCCTAGGACAAAGGCTGAATCCACTATGGAAACTAATATGCTTGCTGGGCATTTATTTAATTCCCCTGACGTCTCCTCACTCTAGCCATATCTCGCTTGTGGAACATTTATTATCATTACCCCTCTTACAATGCTATCTTTGGGAGCCTGCCAGCATTTCCCTAACAAAACCTTCCTTCCAGGGGACTTAACTCAGCCATAAACTTTTGCTCTGTGCTGAAACTCTGCCTGGTGGGGAGTTAGCTGAAGAAGCATACATTGATCATTTTTATTAATAACAGAGCCCTGTTCAGCTCCCACAGACAAGGAGCTCGTAAAGCAGCAAAGTAACTTCACTTCCACAGTGGGCAACTGCTTGAGCACAGAATATTTTATTGTGTAGCATTTCCCAGAAACACTTTGGCATCTAGCATAGCCATACATTTTTTCAGTGTTGCTGTACAGAATGATAATCTATACACCGCTCTGCAAGGTCTGTCTTTCAGCGGAGACCAGTGATTTTTGCCTTTGAAAATGAGCCATTCTCCCAGCACGCTAGGCCATCGGTGAGAGAAACCTAGAGACTAGAAGCATTTCAGCAGTTAATAAATGGCAAGCATGGTAGCTTAGAGCAACATGAAATACTAATTTTTTTTTTTTTCTGATCAAAAGACAATTGCTTTCAGGCTGCAGAGTATGTTTATGGGAAAGTTATAAGCTCTTGGAATCCACTACAAATGCAGATGAAAACACCACTTGGATTACGTGGTCACCAGAGAATGCTATTAAAAGGAAGGTAAATACAACCCATGAAATATCCATTTCTTTTTTTTTTTTTTAATGTTGCGTGAAACAGCTTTTGTAAATATAGGCAGTCACTGAAGAGCTCGGTGCTTGAAAACCTTTGCTACCCCAGGGCTCATTGTGTGTGACTTACTTGTTGTGCAGCCAAATAATCGCAGGTTTTGGGTTGCCTTCTGCCCTGCAGGTGAAATAAACTGTGTTTCCCAGGAGGACGTCGACATCGTGAGGTTCTGAGGTTATGCGAGGCCTCTCTGCAAAACACCGTTTTAACACAACCCAGTCTAGAGCAGCACAAAAACACCTACAGCCCAACTGGAGAGTGGTGGGTAACGCAACACCCATCCTGCAACCCCCGAGCAAGCAGGCACCAGCAGAGCCCTAGGCACAACGGCATCCACCCAGAGCCACCCCAAGACTTCTCACCAACATCAGCAAAAATGATGTCAGGGAGGGAACGGCATCATTCATCTGAGCCTGATAAAAGCCCTGGAGAATTGAAGTGGCTCTTCCTATTGCCAGTACGTTGGGCAGTGGATCAGCTCCCCGCCCAGCCCCAGGCAGCACTGAGAAAAAACAGACCTGGCTGTACACTGGTTCACTATAGCTGTCCCAAGAGTTGGTCCCTGGCTCCCCCAAAACAAGCGAAGAAGTCAGTGGCGTCCTCACTTGGGTTGTTTTTCCGCCCCTGGCAGCCTGCTGCTCTCAGCAACTGCCTGCTCCATCTGAACATAGTGCCAGCTCCCTGCAAATCATACCACCTCCCTTTTGACAGGGTTTCATTCATTATGTCCGTAATTCATCAGCCGACCCCTATTCAACCAAGCCTTTCACTACGTGCTTCACTTTAAGATGTACTCAAGCACTAAGCAAGTTAAACATTTAAAGGATGTGCTAAAATAGAAAGGAATTGATGTACAAGGTCTGGAGTGCTTGATCTTGATTCAGCAGAATACCTACCCATCTAACAATCTGGATGTTAGTTACCAGTACTGTTACTCACCAGTAATCCAGTAAAACCAGCTGGATTATTCGTGAGATTAAGTGAGAACCTGCCACCTTTTCCAGTGGAAGGTCTGTGCCCTTACTCCTTAGGCTGCAAGCCAACGGCTTGGCAACCAGTCTCCACAATGCCAGCGCAGGACCAAACCCACCACAGCCCCATGGCACAAAAAGCTGATCCAGTGCAGATTTGCTCCGCTGCTTCACATCTGCTGAAAAGCGGTGGGTTAACTTCATGCCAGCAGGCTTCGTACTGACTCAGATATCAGCTGCCTGCATCATTAGCGCTTTACACTGAATTATGCATCATTTGTCTTCCCCAGCTGGCACACCACCAGTCTAAAAGCCTAATGCCAGCAAAATCTTCCCACCAGGTGCTCTGGCTAATTTGACAGACATCCCACTGTGCGCCCATGCCTAAACCAGAACAAATTTACATTAGCGGCTGCACTGTGGCACCGGGTGTGTGTCGGGGACAGCTCGTGGTGCAGCACATCCACTTGCAGCAGGTCCCACTCCATGTGTCCCCAGCTGCTTTCTCTGACCCCTCCTATTCCTCCCTGTCCCTCGAGGGACCCAATTTGTGCCAATTCAACTCTTTGCATGGCTGTGCCCTAAATTAAGCTGTGAAATGGTCAAGAATTTAAAAAAAAATAATAAAATCATAGGAGAAAAGCAGAATGCAAGGGAGGGTTCTTCAAAATCCAGCTGATCGCTCGCATCTGGCTCACAGCACGGCCACACACACGGCTGGACTGGCATATCCAGGAGGGATGCTAATAGCTGGCCTGGGCGAGTGGGAACATCTCAAACTGACCCTACCAGCAGTGAAGTATCAGGGAACCACAGCCGATGCTTGTGCCGTCCTCTGCCGATGCCTACACTTAAAAGTCAGAGTTTTGTCTTTTTCTATATGAAATATTTAACTTTGGAATTTTTCAGAACAAAACCTTTCATTTCAAAATGGCATTTTCCAGTGAGAAATTATCTAAATTTAAAGAATAACAGCTTCACAAACACAATACATTACCGCAGTCAAACAAAGCATTCAGCTATGTATCTACTAAGAGTTTGCTTAGGTTTTCAGTTGTGTTTCCAGCCATTGCAGCTCTCCCAGTGTTCCCCTTCTGTTCAGCCTAATACGGGACATTTCTTCTGGTTGCTGGTTTAGCCACCGACCGCAGCAGGTCCTTTACTGGCCCTACTCTATCTAGAAACCAAGACGACACCTGCCAGCCAAAACAGAGCTGCTTTCAACCCCCACACGACCGTCAGCTTTCTCTGCATTATCCTAATAACTTAACTTGTGTGACCCCACTGGGACTTTTCCATTTCAGCAGTAAAAGGAGGGAGAAAGCAGGATGCCAGGACAGGGAAGAGGGAAGAAAAGGGGTGGAGGAAGCAATTCCTAGACAAAAGCCCAACTCCAAGGGCTGGGGGTGGCCGGTGGAGGGATTTGACCTCGCTCACCGCAGTTAAATTCCTGGGCGGTCAAGGTGACGATGGAGCGCCCGTGCAGCTCCCGAGGAGCCTCGCAGGTGGCGGCTGTCTGGATACTGCCCTGCTCAGCGTATTTCTTCAGCAGCTCAGCCAGCCACATCAAGTCGCAGTCGCAAAGCAAGGCGTTGGAGTCCAGCCGCCTGCGAGACCGAGGAAAAGACAGTTCATTTCCCAGCCTCTGACTGCTGCCTCCTTCTCCAGGACACAGGAGGGGAACAGTCCTCCGGAGTGAAGGATCACCTGGCTGTTCTTCCCTGCCTTTGATTATACCCAAATGAACATTTGAGATATTTCATTCCCACAACATTTAAATAGGATGCTTAACCGAGTCAGAAGGATTTCGCTGAAAAATTAACATTACCCATCAGCCATTCCAGTTTCAAATGAAAATTATTCTGTTAAACTGGATTATGCATTTTTGGCTTAATTTGAGGCAGAGAGAGACACTGAAATATTGGTATTTCCCCCAGGATGGAGATTTCAACCTTGACTGAATTCTGTAAGAACAGTAGATAACACTGCCTCTGTTAGAGCTTTTCGTTCTCTTTTACTCTTAGCTCAAAAAAACTCCCCCTTGATTTTAGTGTGCATCGGATCAATCTCTTTCTGTGACCAGCTCCTAGAGGTTGTAGCATTTCTGCACAACTTAAGAACTTTTATTACTGCAACGTACGCCTGAACCACGCCGAATGCAGCACCGGTGACCTCCCAGCGCACCCATGCTTTTCCCTCCGCTGACCTCATTCCTATGTGCAGTGCACATAAGGATAAATAAAGACTATAGGGGGATTAGTTGATGCCTCCTTCCCCACTGACAGTTTTACAGTAGATGGGTCAGGGCCATTGAAAAAAAACATGGTAGAAAGGGCTAATGTTTCCAGAGACAAACATTTGAGAATGTGAGATTTCACACAAGGCCACGATACAGCATTTTATAGACACCCCACCTTTTTCTCTGACACGTACAGACAACATGTCACAGGTTATTCCCTGTTAGAGAAAAGCAAAGCATTTTACCTGCTTGCAGAAATCACACAGGGCTGCAGTGAGAAACACATTATTTTCTTCTAGTTTAAAATCGTGGCAGAACACCAAAATTCTTTAGTTTTTGCTTTTTTTCCCCCCAAACACATAATAGAACTGATTTCCAGAGATCATAAAAGACAAACAAAGCAAAGCCCTGGGGGGTTTAAGCAAGCGAAAAGTAAGCTTAAGAGACAGCCAGGTTATGTGGGAATAACACACCAGGGGCATTCCCACATGGGATGAGAATCGTGCACCTCGGCACCCCTCTGAGTATTTTCAATCTCTAGGAAAAAAGCCTTTTCTTTTATGACTATGATTTTTCCTTCCATGTTAGATACTGATCTGAAGACATGATCGAGGTCATATCAGTGACCTGGACTTCCTATATTTTTGAAGGATGTTTCATGGGTTCAAGCTGTGTAGGACAGCAGAGACTTGTGAGGACTTTCCAGGAATGTTCATTCCTGTGGCATTATTGAGCTGTAAGAAGATCATAGTTAGACTATAATTAGACACTAGCATGAAGAAACCACTAACTGGTTAAATCAGCTCTCACGTCCAATCAAAACTGCTTTATAAACTTAGCAGTGGCCTTAGAAGTGCAACAACTAAAAGCTTTGCCAACCAGGCACATTTTTCCTCAGGTCCTGGCCATCTGATCGAAGATAAACAATTGCTCTTTGCAGGCAATGTTTTTTACTTACAGTCGTTTGAGGGATTCCAGTTGAGAGAATGTCCCCGGATGAATCCTGGAAATCTTGTTGTTGTGCAAGAATCTGCGATGGGAGAACCCATGCCAAAACATTATTCAGTACTTGCACTACACAGATGATAACGTCCCAGGTCAAAACTCAGTTTAAATACAAAGGCTGCTCATCAAAATGGAGCTTAGTTTTTAAATTTAATGTGTTTGCTTCCATGAGCTATAGGGATTTCATTCATTTGCGAGTGCAATGCAATGCACCAAAGCGGAGAGCGGGCGTGGACTGGAAACGGTGACTCAAGATGTGATGTAACAGGTTTAAACTGGAACCTTAAAGTTAATCTGCTTCATGCTCTGCGAAGGGAGGAGAAAGGGCACGAAATCCCCACAGCCTGGACCCACCCTATGTTTTCTGTGCCTTGGTCAGCTCCAGTTTAGAAGGGACCTTTTCTTTTCCCCCCTGTAGAAGACAGGGAAATTTTACAAGGGCAGCCACTGAAGTAAGGCTCCAGCAGAAGATGCTAGACAACTCATGCCCTAGACTCAATGTAGTTATTAACCCAAATCCACGAGTAAATCTAATTCAGACAACAACAGCCTAAGCTGGGCTTATCTCTGAACAAAACTGAGGCAAATTCTCACTTCCAGAGCCTTAGCACACAGATAAGACTCCCCAGTTCTTAGAAAAAAACCCTGATTGCACTAAAATGCATCAGTGGGGACCAAGATGGGATAACTAACTCTCCGTTCCTATAATAGAGGGGGAAATTTAGTTATGTCGGTTACATCTAAAACTCATAAGAGACCATTGACAAAAGATAGGAAGCAATTTTAGTAGATGGAACAGGAAAGAAATACAAAAGCAGTTCAGCTTGTGTGCAAATGTCTGCATACACATGTGTACACGTGAGTTCAGCCTAGTTGGATGCTGACAAACCTTCCTCTAAAATTTAAATCCAGAATTTTTGTTGGCTCAAATACAGAGACTGAGATCAGCCATAGCGTACCGATCCAGGTCTGAGTTTTCCTCAGGGTGTTTGGATCCCATGATTTTATTTTCCTAGCACGTATGGACGTAAGGCACATTTCCACGCAGCATAGAAGGGTCTGTTGGTTTCACCATGGAGTGGGAACCACCACATGAACTTTTGTCCTAGTGGCTACATTACTACTGGAAGCAATCCTGGGGAGCAGAAGACACAGGACTCTGTTTCCTAATCGCTTTCAAGAAGGATGCGTGTTTTTCTTGTTAGATTTTCTTCTGACTTTATTCCTTTTCCACCCCTTTTTTTTTGTACGCACTGCCGAACAGTGACTAATGTTGACCTTATGGTCAGAGTAAAATTTCAGTTGGCTTGGCCAACTGTAGGGCTTTCTGCAGATTTATCCCTACTTAGGTGGAAACGTGAACATAACACAACATGGGAAATTCCCTTCATATTCTCAGTAACCCTTCCACTTGGCAAGTACATAAAATCTCCTTCTTCAAGGAAGTTTCTTTTTGCATTTCCCTCCATTTGGAAGATCACACTTCATGCTATCAAAACGGTTACACAAAACGAAGGGTTTTCTCCCCTTCTCCTCACCCCCTTACTCACAAGAAAGGTCCCATCTTTACTTACAGCCTTTCAAGTTTAGGCAGGTCACTAAAAGTCTCTGGCTCCAGGCTTTCCAGGTTGTTGAAATGCAGATAGCTGTCACACAGAAAATCACAAAGGGCAGGGTTACGGATTGCAATTTAGAAGACAGAAGATCTTTCCCGATCAATCCACCAACGCCCACCAATCGGTCACTACACATCTCAGGGCAGATGTGGAGAAGCCAGCATTCTCTTCAGTGTCTCCACTTCCCACATGCAAAAATAGTACCCAACACTTTTCCCTATTCTGTCAATTATTTACTCTCTCTCTTAATAAGAGGAGGATAGATTTGCTCTTCCTTGAAGTCTAAGACCACCACCATCACTGCGAATTGCCTGTTGCACTGTTAAGGGTCCGGATGAAACCACTGGCCATGGAGACCCGGCAGCAGCTGCTCCCATCTGACCGCCGTACGGGAGTTTTCCCTGCCTTTCCCCTAGTGCCTTGGCATTCCCCAGCACATCCTTGGATTGCCAGGGAGGAAGAAATAGCCTTACTCTAAGGCACTTGTTCCCAGCCTAGGAATTGCAACATTTCTGAATGGGATCATGAGTTTGCTGAGAACTAATTTGTAGAAAAAGGCCCTGAACAACCTGATAAAACTTGGAAATTGGTCCTGCTTGTTGCTGAAGGTGGGACTGGAGACATCCAAAGGTCTCTTCCAGCCTGCAGTTGTCTCTGATTCTAACAGGGGCTCCCAGCACGTGCATCCACCCAGCAAGAGCAGAAACATCTGGGAACAGCTGCCATCAGGCTATTCTGTTTCTGCAGAGGGAAGGCACAGTCCCCAAAGACAGAGAGGGTGCATTCAGCTGGAACACTTGAATCTAAATGGCACATTAATGTGAACAGCCCAGTTCCTGCTAATACGGGTCAATGTTTTTAGTTCCGCTAAAATCTCAAGTGTGACCTGCTGTTCCAGAGGCCTGGGATACCTTCTGCACTGCCCCAGGTCACCCCTTGCCATCAGCAAAGGAAACCCGGGGTCTGCAGAGCAACACCCCACAATACCCGAGACTCCCTGTTTCCATTAGCTGTGACATTCACCGGCATAACTGACATGTTCCTGACCTTTAGATGCATTTCGGTATGGTTTCAAAGTTGCCTAAACTCTTCCCCCCTATTTTACACAGGCATAAATTTCACAGCGGACACTGATTAATCACGGATCTACAAATACTCATTCTGCTATTGTAGCTGACTGCGTTGAGAAATAATTGCCTAAGCCGCCACATGGCTGTTTGATTTGTAATGGAAGGATTCATGATAAATGGTCCACTATCAGAGCACAAACCGAGGGACGGTGACTCAGATTCTGCAGTGGAGGGCAACAGTGGGGAGAGACGTACGTGTTTTAATAAGTCTCAGATGTCTGCTGTCATTGCTTTGGACCTTGAGGAAAGCATCCGATACTGTCCATCAATCGGGTTATACTTTTTCTTGAAAAGCTGGCTTGTGGGTACAGGAAAACGGGGTAGGATTTGAGCAAAGCTAATTCTTTTGGAACCATGCCTGCCTGAGAGTGAAAACAGATGGGCCTTTCAGAGGGTTGTTTGTTGGTTTTGTGGTTTTATTGGGTTTTTTTTTCTTTTATTTGTGACATCAAGTCTGGAACGGTCATTGTTAAAATATCACTGCGGCCAGCATCATCTCCTCTCTAAACATAGCTGAGCCGGTATCTGCTTCCTATGTTTTCTCCCAGGCATTCTTGCTGAGCTGTCTGATGAAAAAACAACTTGTGCACAAGGTTGGTAGCACACCTATTATTAAGCTTGCCTGAAACTTCCCATCGTATTCTGTCCACTTCTGCTGTCAGTCTGGAGAACAAGCTGGATCCTACCCCTTTTACAGCAAAATCCTTAGTTACATTCCAGCCCTATAAACACTGTCATTTGGCACAATCCATGAATTAGAATGGTTTCACCTGTGGTCCCAGTTCTCCAACGATGCAAATAATTCCTATACTTCAAACATCCATGCTCACACTCTCTCCATATGTACACATGTATTTACACACATGCACATAATATATCACAACCCTGGCATGAAAAATCCAATCCCAGTTTAGCAAGACACTTTAGAAGAGTCAGACCTCAGTCTTCCCATCTCACCTTGAGCATGGAGCGCTAAGAGTCAAAAACCAAAACTTCTTCGATTGAATAAACAGCACAGATTTGCAATACACAGAAGGGGAGCAAATAAGGACTGCTAGAGTGCCACTGTGATGGGCTCCAGCTGCCAGGAAAACAGGCAAGGCATCCCAGAGTGCCACACAGCTTGGAGGGAAGGTCATTACTGTCTTTGTTTGGATCCATCATCTTCTCCCCCGTTGCAATTTCCAGATGCTTTACAGCATGCGGGCACCACCATCCCAGTAGCTCCCATGAATACCCCGCCGCCCCAGCTCTCAGCTTGCACTTCATCCGTTCATTTTCAGCAAAGGGTTGGATAAGAGAGAAACTCAACCAGCACCCTCAATTCAAGCAAAGGGCCAGATCCTACTCTCTGCTCCAGGAGTCCCAGCAGGCATAACCACAGCAGGCCAGCTGCCTTCTGCTTCAAGCCATCCTACAGACCCCTATCTCCTCCCATCATGAGGTCCTTGGACGTAAAGGGAATCAGAAGCATGGCTGGGCTTCTCCTATGCTCCAGAGGTTTAGGATCAGGAGAGAATATATGGGACGTCAGTAGGAAGAGACCTCAGCATTAACTAACCAAAATCAGTACTGGGACCAGCTGTTTTCAAATGAAGCCGGTGTAGTCTTGCAAAGCTGGACGATAAAACAGTAGAAGCCTCATCCTACTCCTTGTTAAGTGTCTGGTACTCTCCACTACTGGAAGCACAGCACTTGGGTTAGAGGAGCCAATAAATCAGCTCTTACGCACATCACATTCATCAACAGACAAGGCTCATTTGTACTTACAGCTGTTCCAGAGAACGGAGCCCATTGAAGGCATGTTGCTGGATGCTCTGAATTTCATTTTTATAAAGGTAGCTTTCAAAAGGAGAGAAAGAAAAAAGCATTAGGATAACTGATCAGCAGTTGTGTTTTAAAAAGACACAGGAAACAGCTATCAACCTCAATCCAAAGCAGAGCTTTGTGATTGGATTCAAGGGCAATGTTTTATAGCTGTGACATTAACATCCAGAAATTCTGACCACAGAAACTACGTCCTTGACTGGCAAACATTAGAAGTGGGCTGTTAAATTTCAAGGAGCTTAAGAAACTACTGAGCTACCAACTCACAGGTATTTCAGGTTCTCCAAATCTTCAAAGGATCTTCTCACAATTTGTTTTATCTGATTATTGTTCAGCAGCCTGTTCAAATCAAGAAAGAAAAACAGAACCGGTGAATTCAGCACGTGTGAGACTTGGGGCATTTGTGTTCCTGGATGCCCACTGAAAAATCCCGAACCTATGTTTTCCAGAGTTTAAGATTTAAAGGGGTTAGAAGTTTGGATACTCACACCAGCAAGCCAATGAGAAGGTTTCTCGCCCAGAGGTGCCAAGTGCTTCCAATATGTACAAAGTTCAAAGACTTTTCTTTACCTTTTCCCACAGTGGTTTTCACCCCAAAGTTACAATTTTGGCCAGGAAAGGGATGAGGGGAAGGGAGACAGGCAGAAGGAAGTGGAGCGGGGGACAAATTAAATCATTGCTGCCACTCTTGTACAACCGCAACGGTTTTTGAAGGTGCATGGTTGTGTTCAACAACGTGTGAGCAGGGGCGCGCAGAGCCAGTTTTTAAGAGTACAAACACAGTTTAAAATGCCACTTCACAGTGGAGTTATAGGGGTTATAAAATGGTAATGCTTTGTTCTAATCACTTTGTATACAAATATATGCAAATGAAAAATAAATAAATACAGATCTCACTCCTGAGGCTATCCAGAGACAGCCTCCTTCGATCTAGAGAGCCTTGTGCCAGGTTTTAATATAAAACCTATGGACAGGCTTGCCTTGGCAGGCAATCTCTGACTTGTATGTGCAGTTGCCATGACTGTGCATGCAAATGCTGGCCGGTGCCAATGACCAGAAACACAGCTCATCCTTGTAATAGCCACGCTGTGTGCAACAGCGGTAACCATGCAGCTGAACGCTACGAAAACCTCTTCTGCAACCACTGCCAAGCCCAACACCAAGAAAACGAAATAAATCACTTATAAATAGCTGTTTAATATACAACGTTTAACCATTCATTGTGGCTGCCTAACCGCACTCCTGTGGGTCTTTTGCCAAGGTATCCCACTGATGTTCACATCTGGCAAACCTCACTGCGGCCGCAGAGCTGGTGGAGCTTATAGCCCAATAGCTCAGAGCAAGGATTTCACCAGGTACACTTATTTTTAAAATTCCTAAATGAAGATGTGGATGGAGAGGAGAGCTGCGACCGTGTACTGCAAAGATTTGTTTTTCTAGTGTTGTAGGAAAAACTGCTATTCCCTCTGCGAGCAGCCAGACCTTACGATGTTGGGTCAAATTCAACACGTGCATTGGATGTGCATTTTCGATTTTACAAGCTCCTTTTTGTGACAGCTATGCTCCTCAGAAACCATCTGCCACCAGGCAGCAGGTGAGAAGACAGTTCAGCACTTTCCCAGCAGTAAAGCCCAATCTTCTGCTTCTCTTTGCTGGAGAAAATAGGGTAGACAGAGCATCAGCCAGCCTCTGGCACTACAAGCAAAGGTCCCTTCCTGGGAAGAACGGTTTGTGCAGGTAAAGGACGGAGAGAAAAGACAAAGAGGCAGGGAGAAATGAAAGAAAATGTGTGGGAAAAGAAGACGAAGATAAAATCAAACACCTCCGGGATGCAAAGATAAAAGATGCCAGAAACACACAGGTGTTATGGCAGCTCCACAAGTTGCCGCCAGGCATCTGAGCCACACCAGCTTTCCACCACCTTGTTCTCAGGCAGAGTATTACACTAAGGGTCCAAAAAGCACATAAGAAACTCGAGCACAAAGAAACCTTCGGAAGTCAGAACAATAAGGGTTTGAGAAAAATCTCAGTATCCTTGATTTAACTGTCCTCTCTTGATTAGCTACCCTGCTACCACGGATGTGGGTGCCACTACCAAACTGCACATTGCCAGGGTTGTGGACGAGCAGCCCGAAGAGGTTAAGGCAGAAAGTTGCTGGAAAGTTTCTGCACAGCTGGAAGCAATGGCTCAATACAAACAGCTGAGGTTAAACAACCCGATTTCACTCGTAAGGATGCAAAAATGATGTCAAGTCCTTGGAACACACTACTCTGCTTTGACAGCCAGATATGCTGAGTGGAAATACAGCCCCTGAACACCAACCCGAAGGTTTATTTGATGATTGAACACCCAAGGAATGGAAATAACTGCTTGAGAGCAGCGCAGGAGAGGGCTTTTTCTATTTACCCGCAGGACAAAGACAACACAAGCACCAACCGTGCATGCTTCCTTCCCTGCCCTCTATCAGCGTGCTTTCATCTTCAGCCAGAGGAGAACGAAGGCAGCTTGTTCTCTGTTATCTGATCCTTGGCCCCACTTCTGAGGATGCTAGATGGGCTGATAGATGGGTGCCAGCTCCGACGTCATTCCCGTGGACGTGAGCACCTGTCCCCTGCCACGCACCTGGATCGGCCGCTCCTTTCACAGGGGACACGAGATAATGACCAGGCGAGCAGGTCCTGCAGGCAGGGTCACACCAACAGCCTGAGCAGCCCCACGCACCACGACGGTCTGGACTCCTTCGCTGACCCTTTATCTTTAATGCAGCCAGTTCGGACCGGGACTGAAGTCCAGGGGGGATTTCAAATTGCAACATGTTGTCTGACTGCATTTTGGTGCTATTTAAAAGCATTCACCTAGTCCGTTTTGTTGCCTTGGCTATTTAGGACAGTTCAGGGCAATGTAATCAGTGATCCAAACCAAGTAAGACCAATTCTGGAAGTTCAGATGGCATGAAGTACGCAGGCCTCTTATCATCTGATACTTAAAAATTTGTTCATTACCTGATTAAAGGTTAAAAAGCGTATGGAAGAAGCCATCTCTGTTTCCTGTCTCAGAATTCCCCATTGTAATAGAAGGATATGTCCTGGAAAAAACTCAAAAGTGAGATAGTTTACGAAGTCCATCATAGTCCACATATTCCAAAATGCTGCTCTCAGAGAAGTCCATAGACAAGACAGCACATCTGGCTCCTATAAAGACTTTAGATGGCTTGTGCACAGCGGTCTGCTCCTTGACTTCTGTGCAATTCACCCAGACAGAGAAGTGTGCAAAATCCTGGCATGACCGGGATATTGATCCCAGCTGCAATCAATAGCAAAACACTCAAATTCCTGTAAACGTTGAAGAGAATTGAATGCTAAGATCTACTGCTAACTGGATCTGCTGGGAATAAATGCTCTGGCAGACAGAAGCTGGAAAGATCATTATCGATGCATGTCTTAAGTACACCCTGTAGCAAAAGAAGCTAAATTAAAAGTATCAGAAGTATGTTTCCTGGAGCTTATCAAAAGATAGCAAAATGATGTGGCATTCCCTTTCGTGCCAGCTGGTGAACTGGGCTCCAAATGAGTAGGCAGACTCAATTGTACAGGTTTTATTCCTGAAAAATTCTTCTGGGAAGTTTGAGATGTACAAGCACCATGAGATCTGGCCCAGATTCCCTAAGAGAACATTTCACATCCAGTTTCCTTTAGGTTTTATGTCCTGACTGCTCCTCCCTTCTCCTTCCCCGCCCTCTCTCCGGGTTGCCAAGCATAGGCTTAAGTTGCATTAAATGAGTCGTCCTCTGTTTTGAAGAATGTATTAAATGATGTGACAGTGCAGAATTCCGACTCAAAATGTGTACTCTTTCCTCTTTTCATTTGACAAACCGCATGCTACAGTCCTTGTGACATAACAGCTATTTTTTTCCTCCCACCATTAATAGAAAACATCACATAGTGTATTTAAAGGGGGAGAAAAAGTGAGTTTCATGTTCAGCCATGCATTCTCCCTTGTTGACAGAATGATCTGGAATAGCCATTTCCTATATTTGAGGGAGAAACTTTATTCTGAGATCCAAGCAGGCTCCGACATCCCCTCCTTGCTTGCAGGAACACCTTCTCTCAAGAGCTACTAGAGGGTTCAAGACAGAGCCGCCATGTTACTCCTGTCATTCACCCTGAAACCCTTTACAAGCAACATCTAAAGGAGAGCTGCAGAGCTCACCAGAAATGCCTTTCGCTCTCACCTAAGCAGAAAGAGAAACATGATGTGAGCAAGGATGACATTGGCAGGGCAAAGGCACAGGCAGAAGCACATACCACAACGTGGTCTCCACGGAGTCCCTATTCTTTAGGGTGCCCATCCCACAGGCAGAACAAAATACCTACTGGGGAAGTTAAGAAATACTGCTTTGGTCCCAGGGTTGGACATTTCTATAGACGATACTGGAAAGACCCAAGTAGCAGCAACCATTTGGCTGTGATGGTCTTGGTTTGAAAATACAGCAATCCACCAGTTGGGTCAACATGGCAGGGTGTTGACCTCCTGTGGGAACACGTAAGGGGACAGTCATGCATGGGTGTCATCATCCAGCCCCACCCAAAGATGACCTAAAGGAGCAAAGACTGGAAAGCAGTGAGACGCTATGCCTCCCCGTGGGCTCGCAATGTGTTTGCTGTCTTCCACAGTCCACCACCTGCTGTGAGCTAATGTTGGGTTAAACGATGCAGCTGGTGTTGGCAAACTCAAGCAAAACATCTGTTGAGGAGCTGTGGGTATTTTGTGGATGGCATACAAGAGGTTTTTCCCCTCCCTCTCCCTGCTACCCTATTTTTTTTTTACCGAGGGGACACATTAATGGTTTAAGAATACACAAAGGAGATCCTGACGCCTACATCTGCACGGGAACTGAGAAGAGGCAATAGGAAAGGATGAGGAAACCTTACAACTCTAAGATCTTTGGCCCAGGAGGACTTCTCCAGAGCACTGTATGTTGCTGACAGCCAACGAGCGAGCTCCCAGTGGTGCAGGATTTAGGATAATTGCTTATTACCTGTGGTGCTGTAGCAGGAGTCCCCAGCCAGAAGCATATCATGACTGTATCTCTTCCCCAGACAAACAGGGCTCCTGTTTTTAATTTTAAAGTAGTGCTCTGCAATTTATCAAATCTCCGTGCCAAGGAGAGAAAAGAAGAGAGCAGAGCCAGGGGAAGGTTTGAACTGTTGAAAAGCCCCACTGGACATTCATGGCAGCCTCCTCTTCTGTCAGTCTCACAGCCCACCTCCCCGCATCCAACGCAGGCTACAAAGGTTTCCTTATCAGGGTGATTTATAAACTGTCAAACTTGGATATAGTACAGCCATCCTGCCCAAAAGGAGATGCAGAACGGAAGCTTCACCAGCATCCGCTGCCCTTCCTCTGCCAGGCCAAACCATTGTAGGGCAAGGTTTTATACATTTTAAAAGCACTT
>NW_008825076.1:9292287-9300413 GCF_000699105.1 Pygoscelis adeliae
TGCTTAAGGAACATTTATTTAAGTCTCATGGCAGAAAGCTGCAAGCTCAGAGCTCTGCATATGGAACCTGAGCTACTCTGTCCTCCAAACCTCTCGCTTCAAATATTCTGGCCAAACTTTCCCAGCAAGTCTCTCAGGGATTTCGAAGGATTTATTCTCCTTATCACTTGAAGGCCTATGAGAGTCCTCAGGCAAAAGTTTACCATAGGAACATTTATTTAAGTCTCATGGCAGAAAGCTGCAAGCTCAGAGCTCTGCATATGGAACCTGAGCTACTCTGTCCTCCAAACCTCTCGCTTCAAATATTCTGGCCAAACTTTCCCAGCAAGTCTCTCAGGGATTTCGAAGGATTTATTCTCCTTATCACTTGAAGGCCTATGAGAGTCCTCAGGCAAAAGTTTACCATCTAAGAAACATCAGCAAATTCTTCAGCTTTTCTCGGTTTTGATGTGGGAATTGGACAAATCAAAGTTCCTGGAGAGAAATTTGCTTTAGGAGTATGAGGTCTGACATTCTCTCATTCAGTTACCGAGCTCCTCATCCGTGGGAGTTAACTACTGCGAGTGTGAGAATAACTGATTTTTCCAGTTTGCTGGCCAAACCAAGAAATACAACCAAGCATACGAAGTACTATCTAAATGGAAAGGTTTCATTTGCAAAAGCAGTTGATCTTCAGAACTCAAATATAAAAATGCCATATTTTGTTAGAGCGGTGTTTCACCTAGTCTAGTATTCCAGCTCTGACGATGGTCATAGGACACTATTTAGGGAGAGCCTGCCCACTGTCTGTGCCAAACATGTTCCTCTTACTGTCCTGGCATTCATAATCATGAGATTAGGGATGTTAGGGGGTACCTTCATGCCTATTCCCTTTAGTATCTGTTCATGGATTTACCGTCCTTGATTTCCTTTGTCCAGGAGGGTGTGGAGACAGAAAGCAAAAAGAATTGGACAAATTCACGGGGCATAAACAGGTATTACAGGGAGACAGGTCTTTCCATCTCAGCCAGGCTGCGTATCTATATCTAGCCTTAAGCAGAGTCGCAGGAGTCAGAAAGAAAGAAGCAGAAGTCTTGCAGATGTCAGGGACCTGCCTAGACCGAGGCACTGGCAGGGCAGAATTTGGGATCTCTTACAAAGCTCCGCAGGTTGGGTGGAGCATCTCTCCAAGTGAAGGCCTGCCAGCATCCTTAGTTTCCCCAGGGTTCGGCTGAAACTAGCCTGGCGGTCCTGCCGCGCTGCCTGCCAAACATCTGTCTGCATCACACAGAGATGACATAATTTGGAACGGTTTGTTTTCTCGACTCAGAAGAGCTTCAGGGGTGGAAGAGCAGGTCCAGAGATCAAGATGCTTCAGCAGAGCTTTGTGATAAGGTAAAACGCTGCAGACTTGGACTCTATTTTCTCTCTAGATATTTTAGTCACTTTTCTCACCCTACCTTGAATGACAGAAATCCACCAGTATTAATCTTCAGGATCTTTTCTCTCTATTATTTTTGGTAATTAAGTACCACATGGTGCTGTTTGAGAGACTAACATGAGCTGTTCTTGTGCTCTGGAGGAACAGCATCGTTGGCAATAAAGTTTTCTACCAGTCTACTAGTTGACAACCTGTCCTATGAGCAGGGGCCTATGAGCATGGCCAGGGTAATTTGAAGCATCCTGCAGTCGTGGTTTGGCCAATCAGTCCCACACATACAGTGACACAATATTTAGCGAATTTTGATTTTTAAAAGATAGCTATTGAACAGGTCTCTCTGATAAAGTCCTGCTGTATTCCCACCCTTCCTAAAACTTCTTACAATTGACTGAATTCCTTATTGCCCGGGTCTTCCTTCTTTCAGCACTGCCATCTTTACAGGATCAGGGACTTCAGGTCTCTCAAGGTCAGACAGAAAAAAACAACCTGGAGTCCCTCTTGCCATTTGGGACCATGAATCTATGAACCCAGGAAATCTGAGCATGCCTGTCGTGCAGCACAGGTTCCCAAGCTAGCTGGTTTGCTTCGCAGAGAGATTCGAGCTTGGACCTGGAAATCCTATAGCTGTTAGCGCCATGTTACAGCTCAAATAGCCAGATCTGAGTCTCAACGGGCCAATTACATCCAGCACAGTGCTGTGCGGACACAGCTTCTGTTTCTGATTTGGGAGCTGGTTTATTTTCAACTTCTTGGCTATACGGTGCAGATGTACTCATATCTATCTTCAAACCCTCAACCTTACAGCGGCAAGAAGCAGCAAAGGTTCCCACTATTTCCTTTGAGCAGAGCGAGAAACTTGTTAGTAAGAGTAGTGTATCATACCGACGTGAGCATGCCTGCTCTGGCTGGGATGCAAGACTAAAGGAACTGCCTTCTACTCCCATTCCTATCTGCAGTAGGGTAGGTGTAGACGTTTATTCTAGGGCAAGGCATAGGGACAAGACGGCATTTGGAAGGATGCACTCTCACTTCAGTCAAAATCATGTAGAGCAACTAATGTGGTTCATGCATTTGAGGAGGCCACGGAAAGGAAGAAGGTCTTAATGCATCCCTCTGCTACCTTGATAACAGGCCAGAACTGTTTTTACGGTCTACTCTAAAGCCATACGTGCTGAAACATCCTCAGGCAGCGACAGTATGCATCAGGATTTTTCATTTTTTTTTTAAAAAGACAGGTTAATTGCCAAAAAGAAAGTTATTAAATTGCACATTTAATTAAAAAGGGTAAGAAACATGATCCAGGGTAGAACAGAGAAAATTTTAAAGCTCTAGGCGGATATGCACAACTTGGCTGAAACAACTAAAAGACCAAGGCCATCTTTAAGCCATTATGGGGGATAGTACTAACGTAAGTAATAAATGGATATCCTCACCGCAGGATCACTGGGTGGAACTTACAGCGTGTTGAGGTTCTTCAGTCTCCTGAAGTCTCCAGGTTGTATCTCCTTGATGTGGTTGAAACGTAAATCTCTGAAAGCAGAAAATACAATCAGCGCACTCGTGATATAAACAAGCCATTAGCAATCAGCATCATCCACGGGAGGGAGGGAGGAGAGCCGCTGGGAGAGTCTATTGTACCAGGCCTACACAAAGGGGAGAAATGGAGACAAAGATCAGGGAAGGGAGCGGAGGAGGAGCGGGGACGGTGGCTGGGGTCTACTCTGGTCTGCAAAGCCAGCCAACAGCCAGGACAAGCCTACATTTACAAAATTCACTTTAATTTCATAGAAAAAGTAAAGACTGAAAGGACTCAAGTGATCATTTCCATGAACACCGGACAAGGTCTGCTGCTCAACACCCCGACTTCATGTGCAATTACATTTGCGTCTCACACTGATTTGTAGAGGAATGCACATCATCACATGGACCCATTTTTTAGCTCCCTAGCAAAGTTGTCTTTACCTTAAAATGGTTAAATCTGATCAAATAACCTCATATAATAAGCATTTCACATTCTGCTCTGCAATGCTCCAAGACTCAGAACAGCTTATCGCTGCCTGCATTTCAAATTTGTGCCAACTTCAATTAGAATTAGTGGAGTCCAGGGGATTCTGGCAAATTTCAAGGGCTGTCCATGTAACTACATCAACTCGGAGCCCTAAAACATGGGTTTTTGATTGCTAATGAGATAATAAAATAAGAGCTAAGTGGTTTAACCTGGTTAACCAAGCAGAAACACTTCTATAGGGAATGTGCATTGATTTGGCACCTGCCATGGCCCAGTGTATTATAACAAATTGCAAAAGACTGACAAATGTTTTTTGCTGCTAGTTTCTATCCAAAGCACAACAATGAAGTTGCTTCTTTTTCTCCTACGCTGCCTGGTCTACCACATTTGCAGCTATTTCTCAGTTTAAGGCAGCCTTTTAAGGGCATTTGCTTTAAGAGGAAAAAACACACAAATATGCTGGATTGCCCGTCATTCAGGGGGTAAGTTACAAAGCATTTGGAGGCAGAGTTTAAAACAAGAATTCTACAAATAGCTACAAGTTCAACACTTATTTTTATAACAGGCATCAACAAGATTCGTGTTCGTATAAAATTAAGGCTAGAAAGAGGTGCATTCATCGCAGGTAGCTGTAAACTCAAACTGCCAGTGAGTATCCAAGGGGGCTGAAACATCTTTGAGCAAGTGCTCAAGAAGAGGATACACAGTAAGTAAAGCTGATCTTATTTTAAGATGTAATGTTTCTTTAGCTTAACAGTTTGCGAAACTAGCTATTTTATGTTAAAAAATTCCCACTAGATTTTCTTACTTTTTAGACAGAAAATGCACAGCATTTTTACTTGAGTCCAGTTACACTGAACTATTAAATCTCTGCCTTGTTACCCCTTTGTTATCACTGAATGCCAGTGGAAGTTGTCTTTTCTGTTGTGTTTTCTCCTTTCTGTAACTTTTCAACTCCGAACAAAGGGAAGAGAAGACTAATGCAGGGAGAAGTCTCTCCCCTTTCCTAGTGGTAAGTACTGCACACAGAAGAGTTAGAGGGCAGGAAGGAACACAGCTTCAGTATTTCAAAAAAAGTGTTGGAATCGTAATTTACAAGCGCCGTTTGTCCACTGCCAACTGCAGTCCCGGAGGATCACCCTTTGGAATTGCCATTTTTAACAGTAACGTTACCTTTGACATTTTCTGGTGTTTGGCTTTACTTGCATTGCTTCAAATGGGCGTTTCTTGCTTTTCTTGTTGGAAGGCGTTACATACCCCTCTTCCCTGATGATGTGAATTTGAGGATATCTGTACAGATTTTTCAAGGCAACGGTTGACACCATAAAGCCCAATACAATTAAACATTGGCAGAGGTGATAGCACAAGGTGCTGACTATTCTCCACGGCCTCATTAAAAGGAAATGAGGAAAGCCTAGTCCATGAATAAAGGTGAAGAAATGCAAACTTGATTTATACACTGTAACGTACAGACACCAACTCTGCCTGCCCTGGGGGGCTGTAAAGAGCTGTGTAATTAGTCCAGGCAGCTGGCTACAGGTAATAGGGAACATAACAAATAAACGGAAGAAATACACAGGGGTCAAGGCTGAAGCTGTTGATGCTCATGGAAGGCAGTGGGAAGCAGGCAGTGAAGTGTAAAATACCACTTTGGGTCACAGGCTGCAGGTGGGGAAAAAAAAAAAAATCAGACTATTTTAATGAACAAAGACAACTGCAACCCTTCACATCCCAGCATTCACATAAAAGCGCACAGCTTCCACAGTTGAAACAAAAAGCAAAAGCCAGAACCACAGGTGAGTGAAAACATCTCTGAAAACCCAGAAAAAAAAACCCACAAGCTCCTCCACTCCCAGGGTTGTTTTCGCTATCGGTTGCTTGCCGAAAATGACTCCTTGGAACTGGTGCTGTGGAAGTTTGCACCTGGTCTCCAGCTCCCTACGCAAGTCGGACCTCCCAGGCAGCGGGTTTCTTCACCTGCGAGAGCGATAAAGCAAACCTGGGCTGCAGAGCCTGGCAGGAGTGACCCCGTGCCACTAACAGAGGTCTCACGGCTGTCGCTTGGCTGGACCATCTCTCCGTAGTGCTCCTGCTGCTGAGAAGCACATGGATGGAGAGATGCCTCCTGATAGTTCCCACTGCTGAGCGAGCAATGGGGGTCTGGTTTCATGCGGGAACTTTTCCCCTACACCATCCCCAAGGAGCATATAATAAAACTTAGCTTATTATTTTAATGAAATATCTTGATTTTTCTTCTTTTTCTGTTCCAGGTAAGACCTTCAAGTGAGTCCCTGGACCTCAGCTGTCTTGCACTCCTTTGGAAAGCTCACTCTCCGGTTTTCTCTCCATCACACAAAGGCAACAGCTTTCCCCACAGACAAAAAATGGAACTGGAACAGTGCATGTCTACTCTGAGCACTTCATTTCAAGAAATGATGTGAATTAACTGGCAAGAATCCAGAGGAAAGCAGTGGGAACGATCTGAATTCTAGAAAACATGACAATGAAAAGAACTGAAATGGCTTATTTAGCCATAGATACAATAACCATGTCAGAACATTGCTACAAATAGAAAAGGGCAAATAGTCACTGACTAAAACTGCAGATTCTGTTTTTTTTTTTAAGAAATCTTAAACAGTAATGCTAATAAAACGCTCAGGTGGACTGCAGGTGAGACAGACATTAGCCACAATACGGTTTAGGTAGCATGGATCCTGCCCTGGAGGCAGAAGGATGGACTAGACTATTTTGCTCCCTGTATCCAAGAAAGCAGTAAAAAGACACAAGTGTGGATGTCCCTACACAGCAAAGAAAGCCCCTGGAGACACAGAGGAACCCAAATCTTCCTCCTTACCAATGCATTAAAAAAACCCCAATACTTTGGCTCATCCATAGCGTTCTTTCCTCCAGACCTTGCCTTAGCCTGAAGCTTAGCTGATAATGAATGCCATGTAGGGCTGCACTGGGAAATTCCTGGCTTGTATGTATTTGATTGAGAACATTCCCTGCAGAGTTTGTCCCCCCTTACACAGAAATGCTTGTTTCTCTCTATTCCCAGGGCACTCACTCTCGAAACTTTAAGTTTCTTTTCGTGAACAAGTGTGCTTTTTACGGGGACCCACCACGCAGCCTCTCCCGTGCCAGCCCGGTCCAGCTGCTGTGTGCACCGGCAGCTGGGCTCCCTCACTCCCGCCTGCTGCTTTCCACCTTGGAATTTGCAAAATGGGCAGGGCGGGGAGGAAATCCCTTGTGGTTTAACTCTCCCCCATGTTTTCAGGGCCAACAGTCCGGGATTACAAGATACCTTTCCGCAAGGAACAAAGGGGATAACTGCTGCTAAAGGATCCTAGATCCTTTTCTACCTTCACATACACGGTGCCTGGCGGCCTCGGACAGCAGCAGTCCTGCATCACGCAATACTGATCCCTCCGGACAATACCAGTTTGACTGGCTCAGCAGAAAGTCTCACCAAACCCTCATGCCAAAGCACCATAGCTTTGACAGGAAACTGGGCTGGAATACGTGGATAATCTAGGATCTGCTACTGAAATAACTCACCTTTTCTGACTCTGGGAACTCTTAACCCCATTGCAGAGGCTTACCAAGAATGCCAGAATTTGCAAATGGATGGGGAAACAGGTATTTACAGAATGATACTGGAGTCTTTCTGATCCTCCCAGAACAATCATTCCTGAAAGCACTGTGTTGAATAATTGACAGCAATTAGCATATAAAACAATCAATGGTTTTTACAAGAAACTTCCACTTCTCTTTAATCTACTTAGGCTTTTACAGAATCATGTATTACTATGTTAACTAAGCAGTTAATTAGCTACAAGAGGTATTTTACTGCAGTTCCATGGAAATTACTGGGTTTGTTTCATTGAAGCATCTTTTGTGTTCTAAACTTGTGCACAGCAATGATGCTGGCAGTTCTGGACCACTTCACCCAGAACTGGTTGAGTAAGTGGCAGCCACTCAATCATTATCAACAAAGACACAGAGAGTAAAGGTGGTTTTACAAACAGAGATAAGACACTGAGGTTTCCTTCCAGTGTTTCCTGGGGAAGGGAGGGTGTGAAAGACATCCTAAACACAATTTTTAAGTCAAGTTTCCCACATACAAGAAGAGCCAGAACATTTATCAGAAAGATGCTCATTTCTCTTACTGATCCGCAGAACATCGGAGTCGGCTCTGCAGGTTCCCCCATCCTGCCAAACAGCTCCAGTCCTGGCAGGAAGGGAAAACAGCCTTGCTGAGATGGAAATGAAGTCTTCCAGACTCACTGTCATCGGCTCCTCAACTCAGGAATGTCCCTCTCACACACGAGTCCCCAAATGGCTTTAATAAATGACAGCCTTCATCTCCGAATCCCTACATGGACAGCTGAGCATTGCCATCTCTGCTAGACAGATGAGGAGACCGCAGGGAGGCTCAGGGCTGGGTTTTTTTCCAAGTCCTGGCTATTTTGGGGTGTACCAGCTTAAGACATCAAGATTTGACTGTTCAAGGGGTGAAAAGGAAGGAAAATATGTTCAGCATGGAAATACCAGTAAACCAGATTATAAGATCATGGATGAAACGCAGAAGAGCGAGCAGATGCAGAGAGCCTCGTGCTGCAGAACAGGCTGTTGTTCTCTGTCGCACTGCCACACTGCTTATATTTTGAAGTTTTAGGGATGGGCACACTAGATTTT
>NW_008825076.1:9300812-9322533 GCF_000699105.1 Pygoscelis adeliae
CTCCCACCAACAGGGGTCAGATTTTCAAAAGGGCTCCCTCTGCATCAGCTGGGGCAAGATAGTAATTCAGCAGTCAACGTACCAAGCTGTTTTGATCCCACCTTTTCTGTGCACGTAAGCTGGCGTCAACGTTGCACTTCAGAGCCTGGCCCTGAAGGCAGTGCCAGGGCAGGAGGGGTCTGCTGGTGCTTCATCCCTGGTGGAATCGTTTCATCAACTGCCACACAGCATCCCTTTAGCTCTTGCCAGTAAGGGCAGGAGCAAGGAATATCTCCAAAACATAGTTTTGGCCCTGGACACGTATTCAAGTAGGGAGATTACACAGCAAACTGTTGACCTCATCAATCTTAGATCATTTGAGCTATTATATATTTACAGCTGGTATGGAGAGTAGGGTCTGATCCTAATCAAACCAGCTAAGTCTGTTCTTGGGCATTCATGTCAGCAAGGAGCAGGATTCTCTTAACCTAATGCGTATTTCCTTTGCACCATCTATTCAAGATATCACCCACATCAAATGAAGACAACTTTTCCTCCTCCTGAAGTGTGTTCTGATCCTGATCTGGAGGGAGTAAAAGAAAATTGCCGAGCATAAAGATATATTTACCTATTTACCTTTTTCATGGAGTCCGAGAAGCAGTAGCACCATGCCAGCTTAAATGAACTGCTGGGGCATCCTTTAATATGGAGTCTCATGTAGCATAGGTGTCAGCTTTTTTCTTTTTTAGGAGCATGACCATTTAAATCTTTACCCAGAATACACACACGTTCTTTCACCAAAAAATACTGACTTCTCCTTAAAGAGCACAGGAAAAAATCCTGTGGGGATCCCTATGGGGAGAAGGATGTGGTGAGGTCAATGAAAATGCAAATACTCAAGTGGGAACCACGTGATGAAGCACTGTAAAGTTCAGTGAAGGCAGGATTTCTAAACACTTAAGGTAGCTACAATCACAAGAGTTAGGATGCTTTCATCAAAAGATGCTGGAATGTTTCCAGAAGGAAAATGTGTTTTAAATACCTTCCCTCCCCATTTTCCTTCCGATGAAGGGAACTCTATAAACAGAACATACAGAAGACTTTGGTCACCTCTAAAAGGTTTAATGAGCATTAAATACTATACCGAAAGAAGTCAGAAAGAGATCACACCTGGCACATCCAGAATGTGTGGGTGTGTGTTTAATGGCTGCATATAAGACTATCACACACAGAGGAAATGAGTAATCCCTTCTTTAACCCAAAGCGCACGACAGAGACCACAAAGGGAGCAGCATTTCCAAGAACTCATTTGCTCAGTAAACCTTTCCCCAACAAACGTATGAAGTTCCTTCTCAAAACTATGCTCCTTAAGATGGACTAGGAGAGCTACACCCTGTCCTACTACAGCCTTCCCTACTGCAGTGCAATGACCTGCGGGAGGAAGAAAGGAACCGAGCGGCCACCAAACAAGCAGCACAACGATGAAGGGAAACAAAACTTGTCAAGCTGGCCGTGCTTACACTGCCCAATTAGCAACCAGGTCTGTGAGCAACTGGGTCACCTTCAGTTCGTGCCAGCGATGCATTCAGATCCCAGATACTGCGCTGCCTTTGCTTGTGCCCTCAGCTATGTTTCTCTAGAAGTACTCATTCATTATGTGCTATGCATAATGCAGAAAGGAGAATAACCCATGGATAATTGGATTGCAATCTATTAGCTGCCAGCCAGAGGGGAACTTCTTTCCATGGATTTCTTCTACTCATGCCCACACGTTTCAAAGTTTATTATTTTAAATGTCACACTGTAGAACAAATGACTTAGAAGGCTAAAGACCTATTGAAATTTTCTGAGTGTATGTTTCACAGCTGTTCCCTTCTTTGGGCTGCTGGCAAAAAGAACTGCTTGAATCCCAGCGGTAACCAGCAGATCACATCTGGATAACCATGTTCCAGTTGAACAGATAGCAGCCAAAATACATTTGCAGTTATACACCATGAATTTTTATAGTTTACTTATCTGTACACATGTAGCCATTCCTGCCATCCTATTCTCTGCTCAGGATAAAACAAACAGACTCCATTACCAGAGATAAATAGTCTATTGCTAAAACCAGACATTGGGCCAGATCCTCAGCTGCACCCAGCTGGGATTGGGAAGGGAGGAGGGAAATGGCGACCAAAGAGGAGCCAGTAACAGCTCATCAATCCTGGAACTGGTTCCATGCCAATCCCAGCATTGCTCGGAGAAGGCTATGGGCTATTCTAAGTTATGCCAGCTGGCTACAGCCCCGAGGGGGCCATCTGCCAACGGGGCTTGCTGAAGCACAGCGTGTGCCGGCTAGAAGACTTCCCCACTCTTCAAGGATTGTTAGAGGGAGGATGGCACGGAGTCACTGAGGTCAGAAAGTCCCAAACTCCCAACTTCAAAGCAAACTCCATCTGGAAACTGCAGCTGTTCTGCGAGGGAACCGAGCTGGAGCCTGGGATCGGTGTTGTATCTGCAGTCACAGCCTTGGTCCTATTCATACTAAAGGGCAAATGTGGAAAATATCACAATCCCACATTTTCTACTCAGAATAACTCCATGATCAAGGCTATTCTTGCTATAATTCTGAATGTTCACTCTGGCACAATGGTCCTCCCAGGAGAAAGATTTACATACCAAAAAGCTGGAGTAGTCAGGGGCTTGGTTAAGAAGCATTCTTTGATCTTTCACAATTAAAAAAAGTTTAATTATTCAAATGCAATTTATAAAAGATACAATGGGAAGCTGGCTGGCAAATGCATTTACATACATTAGATCTTCAAGATAGCCAGAAAGTCAGGATTTTTACTTGCCACACACCATACAAAGGCACATGATCTGCCAACAGAGAACACTTACCAGGCCTTTATATCTATGGGGATCTCTGCTCATCAGTACTTTTTGCTTATAATTACGCAGACAGTACTAAAAGAGAATAAATCAGATAAATCTTCTTAAAAAATACTGGTCTATAAAGACAGTCATCTCATTTTGGAATATTGCTACTTTTATATCACACACCTATACCATTTAGTTAATGGTTAAAAACCCAGTTTCCCATTCAAGGCTGTGGCTATCACGTTAAACTAAATAAACCAGCTTTCCAAATGGTTAAGTAGGCAAAACACGGACCATTTACAAGCAGTGTACATGCAAACTAGTTAGAGCAGAGGAAAGGGAATTAGGGTGACTGCATACACTGCGCTGGAAAATCTCGTCATCTTTCTAAATTGAGTTTAACAGACAACTCAATGCCACCTACATTACAGCAAGATACTACCTGGAATTTTACTAAAGCTGCAAGGACAAGCCACGGACCAGAGTTACGTTTTGCCCCCTGCAGCACAGAAAGAATGAAGTGCGTTATTGCCAGAGAGCATTTAGAAATCCACCATTCCAGTACTGAAGAAAAGCTGGTGACCGCAGTAAGTTTCCTTCCCCCTGCACTCAAAGAATCTCTACAGGAAACACACACTCAGGCTATCCAGTGTGACAGTAAATGCTGTCTCATTTTGGAAAGAGAACAGAAATTAAGCTTTACTGAGCTCAGAAATATCTCAGTTTAGCCAACAAAACAAACTTTTCCCCTAATAAAATCTATGTTTAAACAAAGAGAGACAAACTATTTTGCTAAAAATCAAATAGTGTAAGGGTATTTTAAATATTTTAAAATTTCAAGATGCAGACAAATCTATAAGGGGGGAAAAAAAAGTTTGGTGACAATTTGGAGAGTCAGACTCTGCAAGCTGCTGTAGAGCAGATAACCGCTACCCAGACAGTTCGCAACAAGCCATACAGTACTGACCAGTTCCACACTGTAGAATAACCACTCCATCCCTAGCCTAGAGAGAGAGCAAGTCCAGATTCTGACCTGCCCCGTGTCAGGATGACTCCCAAGTAGCCCGGCTGCAATCAGTTTTCCCAACAACGCAGCTTTGGCAGCTGTAGACATCTTCCTGTGTGCCACCAATGCTAGAACCTCCGTGGTTTCTATCCGCCAAAGCAGATCTGGATGGCAGCGATTAAAATGCCAGCATCCTGCCCACATCACGTTCCTTAGGCTGCCAGCAGAGAAAATGCATTAGCAATATTAGTGAGACGTTTACAGGAGAAATGCTAGTATAGATGTTCTGGCTGAGATCAAATTTGGTTTGTTACAGGCACAGGGAAAGGCTTCTCAAACTAGGGTTGAAAAAGTTTTACAATTGGCAAGCAGTTTAAGGAGGATGAGCATAAAGATAAATTTTTGACAAGTCTTTCCTACCATTTACAGAAAAAGTCTTCCAAACCAAGGGATCAGCTAAGAGTAGCACAAAGGGAAGTATTTTGTCACATGCCGCTGCGCTTTAAAGCCACCTTTAAGTTTAGGATTAGTTGAGAATCACAGGGAAGTGCTCTTCTGGATCTATCAGAAAAAGCTGTTTAGGAATCCCCAAGCGTTACATGCCCTTTTCCTCCACCTCTTCTGTTTGAATGGACTCAGCCAGCAGCTCCCTCTCCAACAGGTACTTGTACTGCGCAAGGAGTCTGTGAGTTGCCACAGTTGTTGCTTTCCAAATAAGCCTTAACTTTGGTTTGTATAGCGCAGACAGAAACTGGAAAAGCAGTACTTAAAGTTTAGGAAAGAAATGGGGGTGTATGTATTAGAAAAGTGTTTCAGTAGAGACAAAAGCCTGCAGTGCTGTATTTCCTCTCTCTCCCCTACACCCATATACAAAGCCTTCTCAAATGTAAACTGTGTACCCTTCTATAAGCTCAGTTTAACATTTGTGACCTTTGATTCTCCAAAACTCTCTTCCAGTGATTGCCCTGACATTATTCTTCAAAAATTTTTCAATTCCCTTGATTGTCCTGTTAACAATTAACTGATGCCAAAAGAAGCAGTTTCTGGTTTATGCTTTAAAAGCAGGAAACAGTCTGTGATGCAGACAATTCTGCAGGAAAAAAGGAGGAGGATAAAAAGCATGCCTATGGCCTTAGGTGTTTTTTTCTTCTTTCTAAAGACCAAGCAGGTAAGAAAGGCAGTAAAATGAAACGGTTACTCACAGTATGTTTGTCTGGGGTGGGATATCAGGGATGGTTTCCAACATCAGATGCATGCATCTTACTGTAGTCCTGAAGCACAGGCAGCGACTAGGACAGGAGCAGGAGAAACTAGGCAAGAGGAGAAAACACAAAAAACCTCGAAGAGCTGAAGATTTGATCAGCATGGTGTTTGCTGGAGTGTATTTGCCTCAATTCTGAACTGCAGGGAGCTGACAAAAAAAAGTTTCCCAGCCCTGAGGTCCAGGAGGAGGGGACTCATCAGCATGTGTTTGCAATTAAATTAAGGCAGTTTGACAGTCCAACCGCCCACCCTCTCTGCCATTATGTACATCATTGAAGATCAGACTGTTCCCACCCCTCTTTCATTGTGGTGCTGAAATAGAAACTCTTAATTTTGATTTATTTTTGCCTTGTTTCTTATTTTGAACAGCAAGTTAACTCCTCACCTTCCCCTCAGGCATTTATCTGAAAGCATGCAGAATGCACCTCTGTGGGCAATGACCAAAAAACGACCCTGTGCTTCCAGGGCTGAGCTAGGATGCAGATGGCCCAGGGTCAAGTTTTTTATGTCAAAATTTTTGCCTTAGCACACTCTCTGCAAACTAAGGATAGCATCTTATCTAACAGCCTGTCAAACGTATCAGGCAGTAAGACTTTTAGGATAGAGGCTGTCTCCTATTACATGCAGTTGTAACATCCAGCAAAAATTTGTCTCCAGCTATTGCTGGGAGCGTGGAATGCTACAGATAAAGGATTTTAAGAGGGAGATCACTAACAGAGATAAATAATCTGCAAATAAAGACAAAACCAACGGATTGTATGCATTCTGTAAAGTTTCTTATGCAGAGTAAGAGCTGATTCATTTCAAAGACCTTTTAGCTAGTACCATTTCTTTCTGCAAGGATGTCATTTGGAAAAATGTCAGGGTTTTGGAGAAATTAAAGGCAATTGAGGGGTGAAGAGGGAAAGAAACAATGAAACCAACTGCGTTTGAACTGTAGGAAACGCAGACCCCAATTTGTTCCTCCCATTGGATGATAAAAATTGAGACGCAAAAGGGAGGAATTGTTTCCAGTTGAATTAATCACCTTTTACTATTATAAAGAAGCTCAGAGTGAAAACAGCTTGTCTTTAGGTTTTAAGTTTTTACTACACAAGATCCTAAATGTGTGGGTTTAGCATGAGCGTGAGGCATTAACGCTCATTAAGATATAAAGGTACTTGAGGAATTCCAAACATGGCACCATTCCACATTACCTGGAAGATCAAACCAGCTTCCCCGTCAACCTGCTTTATATTGTAAGCTACAATATAATTAATGTGACAAAACAGTACTTAACAAAAGTGACATTTAAACCTCCCCGGTTCTCTTCTCCCTTCAGATTCTTTGTCACTCGAGCATTTGGGGAGAGAGTGTTGGGTTTTGGGGTTTCACTTACAAATCTCATGTCACAGGTGGTAAAAGCTGTATTTTTTTCCACTTATAAAAGGGCGTTATACTGCAGGTTTTCTGCATCTAGTCCACAATCTGTTGTTTGTTTGCCCTGACATCACTTTGAAATCTAAGCAAGTTTGCTGAACCCCTCCCCGCTCCCCCCTGTGGACCCAACTCATGGTTTTGAGCAGAGTGTCCTCTAGTGGCCAGCCAACCCTTTCTCACAAAAACAGGTTGTAAAAGGCCAAATTATATCTGCTTCAGCCTTTATCTAACAACTGGCAGCTGACAGCAGATTGCTCCAGGTGAATGACAGCTTTTAATTCCAATTTGAGAAGTTAAGTGGATTAGAAGTGCATCCTTCACATGCATCACAAAAGACAACGCAGGTTATGTCAAAGTCTTCAAGTCGTATGTTCTTCCAGCCTGGTCACTTCCCATATTGTCTCCTTCCAGAACACACTGAACTCTGTCAGGACAGGGTAACACAGCTACTTAGGAGCTGCTCTGTAAAGAAGTCTTTCTAGGAAAAGAAACAAAAAAGCTCTCTTCAAACCATGCTTCAGTATTTAGGAAAGTCACCAACATCTTCCCTGGCACATCTGGCCACTTTACAAATACCAGGCTTTTGCCTTCTGCCTCCACTGACATCTTGGTGCGTAAACTCCGAGCTCTAAATCAACCATCTGCAAAAAAAAAAAATCCCTTCCAGGTTTATTTATATTGCTAACGGGAGAGCTGGGCCAGGCATCGGCCATGTTTCTATACATACTGTCTTCGGAATCTTACTTCAGCGCCCGGCTGTGCGGTGGGTGGCAGCTTCTGGAAGGATTGATGGGTATTTGCCTGCTGCTTTGTAGGAACGGGATCTTTAGCCAAGCCAGCAGATTTAACAGTGGCCGTACCCCAGGGAATAATCTGAGTGCAAAAAGGCAAGTTCTTCAACCTATACGTTTACTTGGAAGCAGATCTTCACTTGAACTTGAAACATACCTCTTCTACCTTGCTTATCTCCCCTTCATGACAAATGGGATGTTACGAAACACTAGCAATCACAGTTCCCTTACTCTTGCATTAACTTATCTATTTTCCATCAACATGACAAATCGTTTAAAAAGGAGCATGCAGCTCTGAACAAGAACCAAAAGTTAACTCATAAGCAACAGGAATGAAAATTAACACTCATGTCCCATGCTTAAGCATTTCCAGCCTCTGTAGACAGACTTTTTTACACCAGTAGAATGCAAAGAAGCTTGGTTTTGTTTTTCAGGTGTGTTCCCCCCCCCCCCTTTTTTTTTGTTTTATTTTTAACTATCACTTCTGCCCCAGTAGAAAGATTTCATTGGAGTAGGACCCCTGAAGAGCTCATCACTACTTCCCAGGGAACTGTGATGTTGTACATTTTACTATGAAGTGAACATAAACATTATCTGACAAATTTAATTTACTTGATACCATTTGTATGACACATCCATAGCTTTCCAAAGCAGAAAAGGATTTTTTTTTTTTCCAGCAAGCATCACGTGAAGGAAAACATTAACACTGAACTAGTCTCACGTTATAGTTGGTAGGAGGACATCTATCATACACACAGATGACAGGAAGAAACACAGACTACAGGTAATTATCCTGTGGAATAAAGGTTAACACATACATTTAACTAGCGACAGCAGTATTTGCTGTTATGATCAGTTTCCTATTACAGCTGAAGCCAAAATACTATTCTCAATACTAGCGAAATGGAAGCCTTGAACACCAGCTCTGAAAAAATCTGCATTAATTAAGCACTGAAACAGAGCACAGGAGACAAGAGGGGAGTTGCCATTCAGAATGCATTAAACAAGCTCCTGACATGTTTGGTTTAGGCAATTCCTTCAAGTACAGAAATGGACTAAACGACCTCTTGATATCTGTTGTCTACAGGTCTAACAGCCAGGTAAGTGAATTCACTTTAACTGTTCCGATATATTAAATCTAGATCAGTGCTGTGTGTGCTAATTCCAAAATACATCTTGCATAAATCCATTACGTAAAGGTTTAGAAATCATGAGCTGGGCAGGCTTCTTTTGAGAGATTATATTCTGACAAATTAATCTAAAACTCTGCACCCGCACCATATTATTAAGTGCTTTTTCTAGTGTTCTACTGTCTCAACCTTCAATTATGGAAATAAGTACTTATCTACAAAGTATACTAATCACAACATGATGCAAAGCCATGTTAAGAAGGCTAAAAAGTCTTTACTGAATTTATTGATACAGAAACACTTATTAATAAAAGTTTAAATTGCGTAACACTTGCATGCCTCAGGCCAATTTAACTCTAGTTTCTACACATAGATTTTTCAACTTACACACTAATGATTAAAGCAGCTTGAAGTTAAGTTCTTTTTGCAAATTTACTGCAGTATTGAAACCTAAACGGAGTCATGTACAATTAAAGCGAAGACTACTTAGAACACAAAAGGAAACAGTCAAAGCAGGTAAAATTCCTAGACAGCTTACAGACTATACAAGAACAGTTATGCTACAATTACTCTATTAGAAATGCATACAAAACTACAGTGCAAGTGCTTGTGCACAGGGAAAACGTATTTACAGTTCCCCTTCATTTACAGGCTATAAGCAATACTATTTCACAATTATATTACACATAAAATTTCTACTATGGGTTTGTTTGGATCTGTGGTTTTTTGGACAAGGGGACAATTTGACAACCTAGAACATAAATTTCC
This sequence comes from Pygoscelis adeliae, assembly GCF_000699105.1. Taxonomy (NCBI): domain Eukaryota; kingdom Metazoa; phylum Chordata; class Aves; order Sphenisciformes; family Spheniscidae; genus Pygoscelis; species Pygoscelis adeliae. Next base: position 9,310,031 of record NW_008825076.1, read on the forward strand.
TGTATATATATTTATTTATTCAACCTTATCCAGGAAAAATAGCAGTATTTTATGCATCTTATAGAAAGCTACAAAAATCTAGCAAATGTAATAAAAAAGGCAAATCCGGTGAAAAATCTGACAAAATATCTTTCACAACTGGGGGTGGGATGGGGGTAAAATCAAACAGGGCTAAATGAAAGATAATTCTCCCTCAACTGATCAGCTGTAACAGAGTCTCAGCAAGGTTTACCAATACAAACCTGAAGTTTAATGTCATTTTTAAAGCAACTTCTTTAAAAGAAGTTTTGTAATTAACAAACTGAAGGACAACCTGGTAGCCAAAGAGGCACCCTGTACTACATAGGGGTATGGAAATTGTGCCACAACACAGAAAGGCACATACCTGGTATGAGCTATTAAGCAGAAATGCCTAACAAATACAGAGGTGACAGCCTTTGGGGAAGCACAGAGAAATATTACACGTGGATTCTATTAAGCCTCCATTTACCACCATATTCAGGATTTTCATTTGTAGAAAGAAATTCATGGTAGTTGCCAGAATTACAAGACGGGTACTTGTATGTTTACAGGAAACCATCAGCTCACTGCCCACAGACCTGCCCCATTTAAAATAAAGAAATAAAAATCTGAGGGAGCAAGATAGCTTGGGGTACTGTTTAGACTAGAAGTGGAGACTTAGGAAACCAGAGGCAAAACACAGCCTAAGACTGTGTTATGTGCCAGCAGCCACATGACACCGCATTACCAGATAATCTCAAAGACATACAAAAAGCCTATTAAGCAAGGAAGAATTCTCCACCTCGGGCTTAGACGTACTAGAGTTATCCGTTTATTTTCAAAGCTGCGCACGACTTTGAAACACTATTTATCATTAAGCAAGTTGTGCAACTCAGTACCATTAATCATAGAATGGTTTGGGTTGGAAGGGACCTTAAAATCACCTAGTTCCAACCCCCCTGCCATGGGCAGGGACACCTTCCACTAGCCCAGGTTGCTCAGAGCCCCATCCAACCTGACCTTGAACAATTCCAGGGATGGGGCATCCACAACTTCTCTGGGCAACCTGTGCCAGTGCCTCACCACCCTCATAGTGAAGAATTTCTTCCTTATATCTAATCTAAATCTACCCTCTTTCAGTTTAAAGCCATTACCCCTTGTCCTATCACCACATCCCCTTGTAAAACGTCCCTCTCCAGCTTTCCTGTAGCCGCCCTTCAGGTACTGGAAGGATGCTATAAGGTCTCCCTGGAGCCTTCTCTTCTCCGAAAACCCAGCTATTTTTGGCAAGACAGACTTCATCCATTCCTCCTCAGAAAATGAGGAGACAGCGTAAAAAAAAAAAATACCAAAGTGATACCAACTTAAGTGCTTCTGATGGGGCAATGCCTTAACATAGCTTCATTACCTACTGAGAGGGAGCTTTTCGTCCCCCCAGCTTTAGGAGTATTTCACTTCAGTACAAGCTCAAGGGTTTCTTTCCAGCCTTTACCAGTTTAGGTAGATTTTTCAAACAGGCTGAACCAAGTAAACTTCCCCTTCTTAACATGATATCTCCTTCCATCACCATTACAGGAAGACTTGGGAATAAAAATTAGAGTTCACATCCACAGAACTGCAGAGTGTAAAGTCCTTCTATACGAGCCTGTTAAAACATCTACTTAATTGTTGCAGACATAAATAACCTGCCAAGTCAACCAACTTCATTCCACCTACCATATGTGGACCATGTGCACACAAGTATTCTAGCCACCTTGCTACAGCAGGGGCACACACACAGGAACACCTAAAAACTGCATCAGTTTGGCTTTCTAGAGTGTTTTCAGGTTCTACATACCCTCCACAGAACTACATTTGGCTGAATTACCGGGACACAAGCCACTCCGCTCAGGCTCCCGCTCTGCGCTTCACTCTGTTCAGCCCAGCAGACGTAAGTTACCTCACACAACAGCAAAATCCACAGATTCTGCTTTCAGTCAGTTTTCACAAACTCACTGCTACGCATCTCCTCTCTACCCTCCTCCCCATTCAGAATCACTCTGTAAACATTTACAGAGGCAACAGTCAGAACCCCGACTACCCTAGCATCCCGTCAAAGCTAATCAGCTTTGCAACTCTTCACTTGCCTCCATCGCTTTAAAAAAAACAAAACCAAAACACACAACTTTGCATCTCTATTAGACTAATTCACTAGAACAGGTGTTTCCCGTTAAGAAAACCAATATTCCGTAAAACATTTTTACCTTTTACTGAAAAATTCTATATAGTTTATAAGCAAAACTGAGACCAACCAAAGGGGAGCTGATGCTTTCCTTCTCATTCAAAACCTGGATGCCACAAGGCCGGATGCCAAAAATTCTTTCCTTTCATGTCTGTAAAAGTTGTGCTTTTTCAGATTACTGGAAGAAACAAGATTTGCCAGGTCAGTTTTTACTAATAATCTTCATCCTCCATTAAACACACACCACGGTAAACACATGGCAGGTTTAGCGGAAGAGAGCACAGACAGCAAAGGTCTTTGGGGAACTGCTTAAGAATATTTAAAAACTGCAATTCAGCAGAGCAGCCATGAGATTTTTAGAATATCTCTGTGCAGTTAGTTTCAGGGAATTAAATCCTCCTTTCCATAAGCAGCTGAGCATTTCACCAACTTGCTTCCTAAGGAATCCCTGCTGTAGGATAAAACTATAGCACACAACTGAGAAGAAAAAAAAACTTTAAAAAGCTATTATGTTTAGGTATACAGCAGCCACATTCCCCAGCTAGCCTACTGCCTTGGGTGGTCACATTAGCAGGCAAGCAAGTGGTATACATTTGTCAAGCCCTAAGTAGTACTTTATTTTCTGCCTACTTCCCACTTTTTAGAAGAAGGAAATTACTTTTCCCTGTAATAAAGCAGGTAATATTTCAAGGGATCAGGCAAAGGCAGACTCAAGACCTTTTCTCTCAAAAAGTTTACAGGGGGATCTGGCTTTAGTTCAGAGGGTTTAGTTTCCTCCTCTTCTTGTCTCTCATCCTCGATATCCTCACTGTTGTTGTTATCATCTGATGGGTTGGAGATACGACTAGCGAAGACCTCTTTGTCCAAGAAAACAATAGTTTCCATGCGACGGTGACGCACACGTCTTCGTTTAAATCTTGGGGGGTTCTTCAGCCCATTTCCATTTTTGCTCATTGTTTCTTGATGTATAATTTTTTTAATGGTTCCTCGGATGGCTATGCGAGCCAGATCTTGGAGGCTGCGGACAGCCACTGGGGCTAAAACAAAATGAAAACCATGAACAGATATGGAGAAACTCCCCTCAAGAGTACTCATAGGAAAAGTTGTACTTGCTCAAATTAAATCAGGCCACTTGAATTCCCTGCTGTGATTACAAAAACAGCTCTATTCAACTCCTGTCAACTCAGATGAACTGTATTGTAACTTTCCAAACAAAATTTAATTATGCATTTCTCTCATTAACTGAAGAAAAAGAATGGGATGAAAGAAGAGTTTCGTATTTTGATGTCAAGTCCTCCCAATTATTTTAAGATACACGTCTTAAAGACTATAAGAGTACAGACTTAGTGACTAAAAATGTTTAATAACTTAGAAAAAGCTATTTTCCTACCGTAGATAACTAGACCTGAAGTCTACTTAACTCTTCCATAAAATGATTTTTCTATTGTGAAGTTACTTCAGCTTTGCCAAGTTCTTCACTTATAAAACATGAGTACTATTTATGCTCTTCAAAAACTACTTCAGACTTAGTGGGTGAAGACTGGCTAGAAACCATTTGGTAAAAGTAATTATAGAAGCATACAATAAGTTATTGTATTAAAATGCCTCCCACATTAATGGTTTCGAAGACTGTTCTGTCTTCTGCACTTATTTGCTGCCAGCCCATAAGTGCACAACATAACTCATGCGGCATAAAGAAAAAAAATGTACTGACGCACACACATGAATGTACTAAAATGAGTTAAAACTGAAACCAACAAAAACCCCTGTCTTCTACTGACAAGTAAGCATTCCTGTGACCTGAATGAAGGAACCAGGAAAAAAAAAAAATCACATGTAATATATATGCAGGTCTCACTACAAAGCCACCATACAAAGTATGCTGAAACATGCACTTAGTGGACTTTATAGCACTGTATGGACTGCTTACTGAGCTGCTTTTTGTCATGCAAAGACACCTTTCCAGAATAAGAACAAAGCCTGACTAATCTGTTTATGGAAGTATCTCTGTCTTCATGTGTTCTTGAGAGGCCTCCCTACACTGAACTCTTAATCTAAAGATTGAGGTCACTGTGCACGACCTGCATTTCAAAGAGCTAACCAAAAATTACACAACTTCTGTCCCTCAAGCGTTCCAGGTTCAGGATAATTCTGAATTGCTGGGCAGTGAGAGCCTTTGAGTAGATACAATGTTCGTTCACAGGTACTACTTATTTTCCCACCACCATGGCACAGTGCCTGAGAACCATGGTAGTATGCAATTCAGGATTGAAACAGATGTCTGCAAGGGCAAAAACAATGACCAAACATCCCACAAATTTGAGGTACAATTCCACAAGAAATCATTTGTATTTAGAATCTATTTTATGCAATTCTGATTCTTGCACCAGACCTCCGCAGAGATCCTCAAAGATAGACTGGGATCCAACACAAGACTTAAACAACTGTTCAAAGAAGAAAGCAGTTAGAGTAATTTTCCTTTAAAGGATTCATAGGGACATTACATTTAAGGAAGCAAGGTGCAGCTTATAGCCAAACAGCAGAAGAAACCTCCCCCATACTCAAGAATGTCTGTACTCACGCAAGTGAACAAGCCTTGATTTTCCTGAATCTGCGTGGTTAGGCTGAATCAAAGGAGCAAAAGAAACAGCAAGAATCTTCTTGGTCTCCCAGGCAGAAGGACCAGTACGAGTTATCTTAGTCAACTAAACCAAAACAAGGAGATTATTGTCCATTGTGTGAACTACAGTAAGAGTTTTGAACAAAAAAATGAACAAACAACTTTTCTGCCTGGACAAGTGGTTAAAGTACTAGCAGCTACAACAATAGAAGTTAGGTAATACAGAGAACTGAGGTTTTCCTGAGAAAATTCAGAACTCCTTACAGGATTAGCCCCAAGTAACTTCATCTGTTGCAACAGAGTATGGGCACTGGCAGTTTGGGTCACCCTGATTTCCCAGTTCTTCCTCAATTCTGAACCAGAACAGCTATGTCTGACCACTGAGAAAACATGTCAGTCACCGATCAACGTTCACTCTTGAAGGAAGTCTGCAGATCACTGGATTTCTGTTACAGCTCAAATCTCCTGCACTAACTCATTGCACAGCATCTCGCTGGGAAGCAGCTCTGCACTCTGCTCATCTCAAACACCCTGACAGCGGTAAGAGGTCAGACACCTACACCTCAGCCATACAAGTCCGTTAAAACAACACACCTTTACACCAAACAGATAATTGGAATTACAATCTTGAGTTCACACACAGGGCAGTTACCCACCTTTTACTAAAAAGAATCCATCGACACTTGTAAATAGGGACAACTTGCACAAAGTTAGGGTGTAAAATTTTGTATTTTACCATAAGTACAACACTAGATTATATAACTTGAACAAAGCCTTGCTGACGTTTTTCTGCAGCATGAAAGTAAGTTTGCAATTAACAACAAAAGATCAGAATATGTGAAAGACTGGTAGAATGATGAATTTTTTAAATATTATGAAGAGTGAAGAGTTCAGTTTCCACCCATAGTCAAGACCGGTGTACTTAATGCTTTCTCCAACCCGCTACAAGAAGGGCAAACTAAAGGAAGAGCTACTGACTAAACCAAGATCCGAATTAAGGGTAACTGAAAGGGAAACATGAGTAGAAAGGCACTCAACCTTCTCTTCTAGAGGCATGACAAGAATTCCCCCAACTTTCAACAGGTTCTTCATGTAGTCTTCATGTTCCTTCTGTACTCCAGCACCACAGTAAACACGGTCGTACTGAGTACAGTCCGGAGAAATCTCTAAACAATTGCCGGTAACAAAAGATGGCTCACAAAATTCAAATCTGAAAATGAAGAAGATGTGTATCATACAAGTATATTACAATTTATCAAATGAAATATTTTCATGATTCTGAAAAAATGAAACAATAAAAAATACTTGGAAAAAACCCAGTTTCACAGGATTTCTCCTCTGAAGCCCATGTATTCTAGACATTATCAGAACAGACCACAGCTAGAAGTCTCAAAACCACAGAACAATAAGGTGAGAATTCATAGATGAAAATCTCCAAAGGATAAGGATGCATAATTTCATACTTGAATTGTATGTAACTCTTCAGAACGAGCTATTTTTAGTCACCTGATGCTGACTCAGTTATAATACACAAATATAAATATTAGAGCTGCAATTCCAAATGTTAAAGCCTTTTAAGGACTGCACCAGGGGGGTTTTGGCATTTTCAAAAGCTTTTAAATGGTTTTCAGATGTTGTGGGGAACTATAACTTGATGTTTCAGAAATATGCTTTGCTGAAGCCAATGGAAGTTTTGCCGTTGCTTCAAGAGAACTGTGATTTCACCCTTCATAAAAAGAATTTTTGCCTACAGCATTTCTGATTCAGTTTAGAAGAAAAATAAATGATTCTGTGATGCTTCTGGTTTTCTTAAATGCTCCAAATCTACATTAGCTTAGGCCCCACATTTAAGGGCTGATTTTGATAGAAGTTGTACAGCATCTCCAGTCTTCTACTGGTATCTTGAGAGGCAGCTCAATATAGCATCTATTTATTCCTAAACACTTCCTGAAGCTTTCTCCTTTTGCAAAGCACGCTAGACATTCAGAGCAGCCAGCTAGCAGTTCCTGCACATGGTGTTCTAATAGCATAACCCAGCAGCCATTTCTCTCAGCAACGCCAATTTTCCAGTCATGTTGGTTTCCGAATTCAGCTCACTTTTGCTCCATAGCTATATTTGTCTGGAGAGAAAAAAAAGTCTTCCTTAAAACACCTATTCAAACAATAGCAATGTGACTGAAAAAAACCCAGTCATCTATGTGCAAGCGCCTTCCACGCTGAAAACTTTCGGTCTGCTGCCAACATCAAGAAAATACAGCCCTCTCAGCAGCAGCTTTCCAGTACAGCAGCAACAGCGCAAGGCTGAGTAGTTTAAATTCTAGCATGTAATGACTTTAATTTTCTTCCTCCCACGAGAGGACTATCAAGTATCCAGAGATGTTTTACTTCCTTGTTTGAACAAACCGTGAGACGGATCCAAAAATATGACAGCTACAACTTTTATTGCTGAGGTTACTATTGGCAATGGTTATCTTGCTGGAAAGTTATTACTTGTGACAGCAGCAGAATGGAGGTTCTAAGGAAGAACATAAATCAAATCCCAAGCAGTTTTAGTACCAACTTAATCATCATAAAACTACCTTCATATTTTAAAACACCATTTTTCTTCTTCTCAGATAAAACACATTGGGCCACCAGAGAAATCAGTTCATATTCTTCTGATAACCGTGCATGCTCTCAGATCACAAACATAACTATTACTGTTATTTGCAAGTTTCAAGTTGTTACCTGCTAGTGCATTTTAAAATAAATAACCTTCTTCAGCTTCCTCTAAGCTCTGCAACAGCAGCACTGCTATTAAAAACACTGCAAAAATTTAAGAAACTCCCCCCCAATACACATCAGCTTAGAAGGTCACACACTGCAGTTCAGGAAGCCTAAGGAGCCAGAATCCTCAGATTACCCTGAATCCAGAACTGCCACATGGGAACAAGAACTGCCACGACTAAAGCCAAATGCACAAAATGAATCCAAACGGGCAGTCCACGTTCTTACTTGTCAAAGCTGTCACTCGTTTTAATGAAGAAGTCCAATTTCTGCTTTGCATATTCGATCACATCGGAATGAAGCTCCACACCATGGTTAACACCAAAAGGACCTGCAAATTCAGAACACTAGGATAATGGTAACAGGCAACAACACAAAATGCAGCGGGACCGAATACAGTTTTGGTTACTTCCTATAACAGATTGCTCCTCGAGTGTCAGACAGCCAGCGCCTGTGTAGGGTCAGCTATCTTAGCACTACAGTGGGAATTGCAACCCTATACCTGCAATTTCTGAAGCAAATGAGGCTGTCTCGCACAATTGATTTTGAATCATTTGCTCTTAACTGTGCAGGAAATTCCTCTGTAGGAGGGAAACACTGATACTGAAGAAATACTATTGCTGTAAAACTGACCAGCTCGAAAACATTCCAATGCAGAACAACAGCCTGCATGTTTTAATAAATCCCTCCAAAAAATCTTTGTTATTTTTATACCCCCTTGCTGATATGCTGAAAATCGCCACAGAAGAATCAGGAACAGTCACCACACATTGTACCTCAATTAACAGCAAAAATAAATTGGAAAAAAAGAGAAGTTGTTCAGCACTCACTCTTTTTATTCAGAACTGACTTGGTAACTTTTCCAAAAATTCAAAAGAATTCAAAAGCCCTGGAGTTACATATTGGCATCCTAGGTAATCTCAACAAACCTAGCAGAAAACCACAAATGTGATTCCATGAAAAGCCACAGGAAATGGGAGTGAGAATCTATCCTGACAACAAGCATTTCAGCAGTCAAAATTCTTGCCACACCCACAAAAGGAAAATACATACCCTACAGTCATTTGCTATCTATCCTGGCAGCCGGAAGAAGCAAAATTGTTGACTGAAATACTTTAGGGCGAATTGCAATTGTATAATTGCACTTTGCTGCTCCGATTTGTGCCTACTGTAGACGCAGTCACGAAGTCAATTCTGATGCATTAACTGCTTTCCTGAGACTATTCCCACCTGTATGTTGGTAAGAGTCAAAATTGGATCTCAAACATGTTTCAGTCTAGGCAGGACATTGTAAAAACAAACAAGGCACAGAGCAGCTACAGTCACACGTTTCTGAAGACATGCTCAAACCTAGTTTAAACGTGGCACTCCTGCTCCCGAGCTGGGTTCTGGCTTAAGGGGCAGCAAACCCAAGCTTGTGCCCAGTCCTGCAGGAATCCACTACAGCCACCTGTGCAATTACATCGTCGCCTGTTCTGAACTGCCACAGAAATCTGGATCCCACCCAGTTCCAGAGAGAAGGTTGCAAGAATCCTGATAAATTAGCCAGTTGGATTAATGCATTCTTTACTCTCCTAGATACCTTTCAGTTTCATTACTTGAGGAATGCTTCATTCCCAATTTGATTTTTTTTTTTTTAAATCTAATGTAAACAGTTAACACGATTGAAAAGGTATTTACCCAAGATGAGTCCAACCATAGAACTCAGATAACCAGTGCCACTGCCAAGATTCAAAAATGACAGCCCTGGTTGCAGATCCAACGCTTCCATCACCTCAGAGTAAATGCACGGTGCTGAGAGATGAATATTTCCATGCTTCCATGCCAAGTCCTTGTAGGCATTGTCTTTGAACTCTTCCAGGTAGTAATCTGCTCGATCAATGGCTCGGAACGCCTGTTCTACCAGTTCTGTCCGGATGTATTGTGCCTCCTTCAGGTTATCAATTAATTCATCATTATCTTCTCCTGCACTTACTGCACCTCCCATCTTCAACAGTTTTCTATAAGCACCAAAACTAAAAGAATAATAAAGGAAGGTGAGGTATAGAGCACGCACTCGAACACTAAATTATGCTGCTGTATATGAAGTACTTTGAGGGAGATCTTTATCTGTATATGGAGTACTTTTGAGGGAGGTACTTTAAGGAAAACAAGCAGGAGAAAAACATTACCACCACCCCACCCCCAATCAAACAATGAAACACAAAATGCAGCCGATCTGGCATGTAGTACCTGACACTAGCGGGGAAAAATCACAATAGACAATTTAAGCGTGCAATGCCTGTCTTCAAACACTACCAACATTTTACCAGCATGTCAGCTTTTTCACTGAATCCTTTTATATAAAGGATTATTCTAGCTCCTATGCTTATAGGCCATTTTTCATTGCAAATCCAACCAACAGTGCAAGTCTACCTTGCCTGTCGGAATTCTTGCCACACGCAGACTTTCTACCTCTAACAGTACCAAGGGGAAATTAAGGGACTAAGACACAGGCAGTAAGAACCAGAAAAATCTCAGATTACATCTTCTTTGAATATGCATCAGGATGCTGATTTCACAGAGGTTAAAAAAAACTCTGACCCAGAGTACAAGCTTGCTTACTTTAGCAAATGCACTTTCACACAGCTCATCTTTAGAGCTTGAGCCACCGTCATCAGTAAAGCACTTAACAATACAGACAGCAACTGCAGAGAGAATTTCCACTGAAGCCTGTGGAATTTCTTCGGTCCTCTTAAGTCCTAGATGAGCTAACCCCCAATTTGGAAACTCTTCAGTGAGGCAGATTTACGAATTACAAACACTTCTGACTTCACTGACACAATCATCTCCAGCAATCTATTCAGGCTTGTTGGTGTGGGGGAAAGAAAAGCAAGCACCTTCCTTGACTGTGCATTACACTAAGCATGGCTATACACTTCATGTAGTAAAAGTTCTATATGTTTTAAAGAAAAAGGTATAGGGGGAGAAGAACATAGAAGAACTTATCACGCAAAATTAATCTAGCTTTACTTCCCTACCCATATCTCAAAAAAAAAAATCCTTTTCAGAAAACACAACATGATTTTTTTTTTTAAATGCATTTATTTACAATGCCTTTCTCTGCTCACAATAATAACCACAGAAGCAGCAGCTTTAGAGTTCATTCCTGGGATCAGAAGATCTGCCTACAGCTAAATTGTTGGGGTTTATTTGTTATATTCAGCAAGAGCAAATTATACTTTCATTTTCAGAGGAAACAAAGAAAAGCTACAGGAGTCTAAGGAAATTTCACAGTTATTAAAATAACATACCATCCTGATTACCTGTAGGGACACACAAAATAAGACATACTTAGGCAGAGAACTCGAGCCGTTTTAATACATTCATGTCTCAAACACATCAATCCAGTTCCAGACCATTAATAAAACTGAAAAAAAAGTCACCCCTCTCCTTTCTATAGTTACTCCTTCATTTTCTCTAGAAAAAACGATTGTGTTTTATCACTTCACAGTGGGAACACATCAAGTCGAAGGCTTAGGTGGTTTCAACAGCCAATCGGATTTTTTTTTTCCTCCTATTACATACACATCAACTTGTGGCATCTGCACATATAGGGCTGCTTCTATCTTTGGTCAGCATGCTTTATATAACATTCTGCATTAAAATACTCTCTTCCCTGAGGGTGTTGATTCCCTTGACTTTCTTTTGTATATTTTGTTCTTAGGCTTGCTTCTTTCTTCCGCTTAAGCTCTTTTTGCTATTAAAAATCTACATTTTTAGATTTATAGTATGAATAAAAAGTTGTGGCTTTAACAGTGTTTCACTTTGGATCCCCAACAAACTCTTTCTGACGTATGCCAGCCCCACTGGGACAACTGGTCCGACCTGGTTTTAGCTCGGCTACATGATCAATAGCTGTTCTTCCATGCTCTACAACATGGAAGACATTTTTCTAATGAGATCAAGGAATCTCCAGGTTGTGACAGGTGTCAGTTACTTCTGAAATGATTACTTTTACTGGACACTAGCTTACTTCCAATAAAATGCACGTTTTATATGCAGAACACAGAACTCTGACATTTAAATTCATCTTCGGGTAATTCCACATCTTTGTTTAACCTTGTTTCTCTTCTCCTATTGGAAGGGGGAACCAAGACTACGAGTAGGATTTATTTTTAACAAACTTTTTAGAACAAGATCCTCTCCCTCCACAATTAGCACAGTTGCACTTTTCACACTTCTAGGTAAAGCACAGATTTCCACAAATCTGAGCAGGGACAAAGTTCACATGCAAAAATTGTGGTATTTAGCGGGTCACAACACAGGTAGCAAACCAAGCAGCCTTCCAGTGTTGAAACATCCCTTCAATTGCATGTTGCCATCTTCCCCTTTAAGAAAAACAAAACAGAAAAACAAACAAACAAGTCTGACATGAGAAGCTGCATTCAGATGCCTGAAACAAAACACTGAAATTAAAGCAATTTCTTCCAAGGCAAACACCAGCAGATGCACAGGAGAAGACTCAAAACAATACACAAGGCATAAAAATGCAATTCTTCACCCCAGCACATTTCCAGGGTAACCCCTGCTCTGCCGTAATACGCTCCGGAAGGAATAACAAAGGTGAGGATGTTTACCGATAAAAAACAGAATCACAATTGCACAGCTTTCAATGCGACCCCCTCTAACCCTCTCAAACAAGAAATTAAAAAGCCCCCCGCCCATATAGCTCAACCACTACCTGCGTTATCAGGCTGCTGCCGAGGAAAGCGGCGGAGATGAGGGAGTGGGAAGGAGGTCTGGGAAAGCCTGATGTTGATATCCACCCCACCCCACCCCCCGCCGCTTTAATTACACCTGGGCGGCCCCGGTCTCCAGCCAGCACCGCTGCCTCCAGCCGTGCCCAGGGCACCA
>NW_008825076.1:9323191-9336360 GCF_000699105.1 Pygoscelis adeliae
GCGGGCGCCCGGGCGGCTCCGGGCTCCGTCGCTGTGTGAGCGCGCCCTTCCCTGGCGGCACAGCGGCCTGAATGCAGGCTGGGCCTATGTTTGGGACCGGCTCACGGGACCCGCTTGTGGGGCCTGTGTGTAGGGCCTGCATGTGGGGCCTCGAGACCAAGCCTTAATACAAACCGGGCCAACACACTGGGCCTGCAGGCCGGAGCTAAACACAGACCGGGCCTAAGTACAAACTGGGTCTAAATACAGCCTAGGTCAACAGGCTGGGCCCATAGGCAGGGCCTAAATGTGGACCACAGCTACAGATTGGAGCTAAATGCAGATGGGGCCGACAGACCGGGCTTAAACGTGGCCAGGGCCAGCAAGCGCAGGGCTATCGGCCAGGTCTAAATGCAGAGCAGGTCTAAATAGAGACTGGGCCAACAGCCTGCACCCACAGATCCAGCCTAAATGTGGACCAGGGCTAAACGCAGACTAGGGCTCTCATCTTTCCCCATCTGTCCCATTGCACAGCTCCTGGGAACATCTCCCCATCCCAGTGTGGCTGCCTTCCCCCAGCCCCCTACGCCCTACCCTGCCCTAATTTCTGCCTCCCAGCACAGGGCTGCATTTCCACACCGGCTCCTTCAGCTCAGCGCCCGGTTCTCCCGGTTCTCCCAGTCCTCGTCCCCTGCAGCACACCTCCGCAGCACACCCCGCTGTGGCAGCACGTTGCCCCCGGCTCCGGGGGGGGTCGGGACTTCCCAGGGTGCGGAAGCAGATGCAGGGAGCAGCCCGGCGGTGGGAGCCGGCAAGGAGCTGGGGAGATGCCAGTCTCCAGCTGGTACACGCAGTCCTCGTGCTGTAGCTAAACCTGCCGCGTGAAGCACGGACAACAGCAGATGTTCTGATATTGTTAGTCAGGCTTGGGAAAAAAATCATGGGAACTTAGAATAAAAACATTGCTCTGGGAGCTAATTGATATTCTGCATTTTGAGCCTATGAACACCCAACTTGAGTCACATGCTTGGTTTTTTTTTTTGTTTTTTTTTTTGCTGCAACCATAAACGCCAGAAAGAAATTAACTGAGAAGAAAATAAGGGAGATGCATATTCACCTGACTCCAGGGGCTGGGGCTTGAAGAAAACATGGAGTATTGCGAGACTGCCACGGTATCTGACTTGCCATTCGTGCAGTGGAGGGATCCCTGTCCCCTGATGTGATCTGGCTGAGCGTTAGGCACCTAATTTAGATTTTACCCACCCACATAGGCTCCTTCAGTGGTTGTAACCGACGTGGCAGGGCCCGACAAGACATGGGGAAAAGGTGGTTCCTGTCACCCATCTCAGAGCGAGAGAAATTATCCTCTAAAAGTGCGTGTCTGTCTTCATCTGTAAGTGACCCACACAGCGTTGGCTGAGGCTACGCGATCTGTGTGGCCGCTAAGGCTGCAGATCAAACAAAATTGTCTGGACTGGCCTTAGATCCAGGACTTGATACTACGTATGGCTACGACATGAGAAGGAATAACCAGATCTAGACAAGAGGCTTCTTGATTTAGAAGCCTCTTAACTATCTTAGTACTACAGTGGGAATTGCAACCCTATACCTGCAATTTCTGAAGCAAATGAGGCTGTCTCGCACAATTGATTTTGAATCATTTGCTGTTAACTATGCAGGAATTTTTGACAACAGTCAAACACATCTCCAAGTGTTTTGGAGATGACTTGTGAAAAAAAGAAATAACTACCCTTCCAGACACAACAAGCCCGCAGTGGAAAAAAATAAGAATTACCCTGGTAAATGAGGCTCAAATAGGAGAAAGTGAATCAGCATCTGAGATGTATTTATGCTTTAAGGTGATTATCTCGGCTCCCTTCATTAACATGATAACAGCAGACTCTGCAAACAGGCACAGGGTAATACTGTAGATGTCTGCACTTTCATTTCGCAGAAGACAGCTGCCTGGGAGAATGGGATTATTCGTGGAGAGTGAGCGCTGAAACTCCTCCTTGCTGATTCAACCAAAACAGGACGTCGCCTCATCTTGTTTAATACAGAAAGCACTCAAGCATAATGGCAACACAGTTGAAATCTGCAAACGCAGAACAGACAAACTCCTTACATGTGTGATTCCAGGGCTTCCATTCAGCATCTGCTCCCCTTCCTGCTCGAGCTGCTCGAAAAATAGCGGTTTGTTTATTTTTTGCACAAAAATTGTCAAAATAAAAGCTGGGTAAAAAAATTGCCCTTTATTGGTAGAGCAGCTGTGCTGTAGGCAGAGAGCTCGCAGCAGCAGGAGTAGAAGGGAGCATCACTGTGCCTCCCTGCAAACTGTTACTAAGGCAGAGAGGAAGATTCAGCGGCAGCAGCTGCTCTTGCAGCAAGTCCCCGGGAGGACCAGAAAGAGCTTGAGGAGTGTTTAAGGGATTCCCAAATACCCTGAGCCCTCCCAGGTGTATTCATGATTCCTTCCAGCCTTTCACTGGCAGGATTGGTGAGGTTTGCGGCCCTCCCATTTCCAAACAGAGAATTACAGGAATTAGCCAGGAGAAGCACGCGGGGAAGACACTTGCCCACTGCAAGTCCCCACCTCGTTGCCTGTACCCCGAACGTGTCAGGCGGCAGAGCCATGGGGAGGAACTAGCTGAAGGGAGACAGTCACCCCCAAGGGACAGGTGAGTTTCTGCACCTCTAACTCATGCACGTCTCTGCAGTACGTGGCCCAAATCATGCGCTAAGGGGGGTGATTAACGGAAGAGTCATGCCAAGCTGTGCCTGGGCAGGCATGCTTTCGCTGCTGCATGACCTCACCCCCAGCTTCCCACTGGCACCTGCTGGTTCTGTTCCCCTGGGAGCTTTTTCTGCTCTGCGTTCTTTGAAAATGTAGTTATTGCTGAAAACGCCTCCACGTAGGTGACAGCACCAGGCTCCAGCTCTGGAGGAAACCCAAAGTTGTCTGATAACATTGCAAAAATACCCACATTTAGAAAAACAGAACGGTTGGGGACTTCATGATTTCATGGGTCTGCAATTGCCGATTCTTTGTGCCACTTCTTTCCCTGCACTTTAAAAAGCCTTCCCTTCATCCGTACGGCTCACCTGGGTCTTTATTATCCATGAGTTACAGTCAGCAGTAGATTAGTAAGTAACTCCTGCGTCTGCGTTGTCCACAAATGTGTGTGGGCGGCTCCCCCCAGTTTGAAGAGCCCCAGCAGTCTCTGAGAGTGGAAAAAGCAAAGCGGGATTGGGAAAGCAGGGCCTGGTGGCACTGATTATATCCCAGCACTATTATATTTCTCAGCCATGTACCACAAGGTGTCTCCAGCAGTACAGGCATTGCTGCAGGGTTTGGAGGTTGCACCTCAGCGTCTTCCCCTGGGCTGGGGCACGGCAGGGACCCTCACAGGCGCAAGTGCAATCCCTGTCCCTACTCTCAGCAACTCCCAGCTCTACAGTCTTACGGGTAAGAATCAGGTCTCCATCCTTCGTTAGCTGAGATGCTTAACTGCTGAGAGCAAGTAATTTTCTTGGGGGTGGGCTGAAGCCAAGATTTTTCTTGCTTTTCCTTGTCTTTATTTCCCCGTGTTTTACAGTTTCCTCCTTCCTTTTTTTTAAACCAATTTCTTTTACAAATAGTTTTAAAACACCAGTCAGCATGAATTAACTTCCGAAGTCCATCTTAGTGATGGTCAGTTAAAATGGGATATTTTTATTTATTTGAAAGAGCAAATAGTAAAAATTCATTTTAGCACCCGTGTCAGGGCCTGGCAGGCCGAGCTCGTGCGCTCAGGCAGCCTGACCTGCAGCCTTGCAATACAGATGGCTGTTTAAGTCAACAGGGTAATTTGTGGGTGACAGGATGACTCACATAAATTAAGAGCTGGAGGAGCATTAAATCATAGGGTTATATTTTCATCATTTCCTTTTTTTTTTTTTTATTTTGCAAAATATGCTCTGTTGTGTTTTCTGGTCAGTTTGGCACTATACCACTTTCAGGAGAGTGTCCTATATACGCATACATGCACATATATGCATATATATAAATACATGCGGACTACACATTTACACTAGTATTACTATTAACACACTGATGGCAAATCACCTGAGATCCTCCTGCCCATGCAAAGGGTGTGTATATATATATGTGTGTGTGTGTGTGTCTGCTAAAGCTTTCCTCTTGCCTCTCTTCATCAAAGGGCTCTGTGAGTAACTGCTGAAGCAAGAGGAAGAACATATGTCTTGATTTCCACTGTACTGCACCGTGCATGACCACTGCCACTTGGAAAAAGGACCCATAAAGACCCGGATTCATCTCACTTAACTGCATCGTCAAAGGAAAGCAGCCAGGAGATGGTGCAGCCTGGCTGAGAGCGGGAGAAAGCGTCACCAGAGGTCCCTGCCATTGGGGACATACAGCAGCGAGGGACTTCATCTCTTCTTGGTACTGCCAGGAGCACCGGTGAGCCCCGTTCAGTGTCCTGTCTCTCTCCTGTCTCGTTATGGCCCATCTGCCATGATTTAGGAGAGGGATGCCAAATAAAAATCTCAAAAATCAAGGTTTTCATATTTATGGGGGAAGAAAATGGTTCCTGGACCTTTCAAGTGATTAATGGATTAAATAGAATCAATGGATTTTATGGATTCATAAATAATAAAAATACCACACGACGGCAGCCGTATCACATTCTCCTGCTCCTCCTTTGGTTTTGGTAGTCCTACATGTCCTACCTGCAGACCCACCTGTTGGCCTGCACGAGCCACAACATTTGTCCATCTCCCCTTAAAAACCACGGGGGCTCAGCTGTCTTGCTCAGAAGGCCTTTCCAAAACCTGAGGGAGGTTTTGGAATATTTGTAAAAGAAATGGGTTTAAAAAAAAGGAAGGAGGAAACTGTAAAACACAGGGAAATAAAGACAAGGAAAAGCAAGCAATAAGTAAACATCTTCAGATTTCCAATGGAAATTTATTCCTGGCCAAGATGTGCTTTATTTGATCTCCTACCCGTATTATCATCTAACTTAAATCATTCCCCTTCCTCCCACCCTGAATGTATTTATGAAGAGTAATCATATCCCCTCTTAACCTTTGTTTTTCTAGGCTAAACAAGCCAAGCTCTTTTAATCTCCTCTCCTAAGATAGGTTCTCCCTTCTGCTAATCACCCTGCCAGTCCTTCCCCGCACCTGTTCAAGGATGAATTCATCTTTTCTTTTTCCAAAGAGAGGTCCCAGAACTACACACAATATCCTACACGAGGTCGTACCGACGCTGGTACTAATATTTCTCTGCGTCTACGGAATAAATGGTTTGTTGCATAAGCCTTTTTGCACAGCAAATGGAAAATAGATACAAATCCATAAACCAATAACCATAACACAACCTTACTCAAGGAGATCACTGTTTTGCTTGGAAGGGCATTCTGCTCCTTTACATTTGTGGGTCCCGGTCCTTAGCAGGCCTTAATCAGTGCTTTCCCATATTTCATTTATCCTGGATGAGCATCAGGACCTTGTGTTAAAGGAGGCACTGAGGGAAGTCTTGTCTGTGTTTCACTGAGCCTTTGCTCTGGCAAAACTCTCTTTGAAATCACGGCTGAGGGTTTGAACTACGAAGATGCAGAGTCAGAGGACGAAAAGCATTTTGCATTCGTCTCTTCTCTTTTCAAAATGATTTTCCAGTTTTACTTGGGGTCTAATTAAATTTCTGTGACCCAGGCAGGGAGTTCAGCCTTTCTTGATTAATGCTCTTTTAGGTGGCTCTGATAAGAATTTAGCATCAACAATAGAGCTAACAAGCCCCAGTGAACAGTTTATAGCAGGAGACTAATTCTATTAACACTTTGCAGTGTCAGGACTCCACGCTGAGCTCGCAGCCGAGAGGAGAGATGGGGGAGAGGGAGCAAATGTAAAATTTGGCAACTAAATCACCAAGATTCATCTTCTTTGTGGGCAAAGCTCATCTGGAAACTATTTTAGCTGACAACATCAGAATTTCACCTGTTCTGTTTTTTTCTTTTCTCCTGGCTGATGCTCTGCACTTTCTTGGCTCATTGTGATAAGGGCTGGGAAAAAGGAGTGGAACTGAATGGTGGCGTTGATAAGAGAAATGAAAGGGTAATGCGATGACATGATACTGGGGTAGGGCCTCTGCAGTTAGCCCCCCTGCCCATGCTGGATGTGTACCAGAGTACAGGATAGTCAGGACAAAGATGCTTGTGCTGACAGTTGCAAATTAGTCTGTTGTGAGGGAAAAATTGAGGTTAATGCTCTGCAGAAATGTTTCTGTTACTTTTTGGTGACAACAGAAATATCTTGCAGGTCTGTCGTGCCATTCAGCACTGAAGAAGCCTGTCTGATTCACAAGCATTTTTTCTCTCTCTTTTCCTCTCCTCCCTACCCTGCTTAAGGTACCACTAAAATCTCTGTCTGTGCTAAAACGCAGCCTGATGTCATTAAAACCATAGTGCAAAGTCTTGGCCAAGACATCACGGTTGATCCACCTGTACAGAGCCTCTCATACCCAGTACCTAGAGACCCAGCTTCGTACCTGTCTGCTTTGAGCTGCCCACAAACCTCACGCAAGCCTCTCCTTTGTGGGAGCCTGCAGAAACCAGAATATTATTTCGGGGATGTTGTTTTCCTTTCTCTCCTGGGCAGTCGTCAAGGATAATTTGAGTCAACCAGATTACCTGGAAATTACCTGAAGACAAGGATGCTTGGCGCTCTCTGGGTTGGTAGCAGTCACACCAAATGGCTCAAGGTAAAAGTCAGTGTCCATCGCTGCATGACCCGCAGGAGCTTATCATTGCTTCTGGTGTTAACAGAGAGCACAGATGCCTTTCTCCATGGCTGGCCATCGTGTCTCCTGTTGACCTCTCTTATTTCCTCAAGGCACCCGCTTAGGGCTCCCACCCATTTCTGCTTTGCCTGGTCCATGTGGCTCTGCTGCCTTCCAAGGCTTTAGGAGGACCAGGGACACCCATGGCCAAAGGTGCTCTTCCAAGGCTGGTGGCTGAGCGAGGAGTATGGTCTCTGCAGGGGAGCTGCAGCTCCGTCAGGACAGATCTGGAGCCATCCAGCACCCTTCAGTGCTTTCCGAGCTGTTTCTCCTGCCCTCCTCAAGAACAGGGACGGGCACTAAGTGCTGCTGGAGCTTGTACCCCCCAAGGAAGGCTGGAGCTGGGGGCCGCCCAGCGGGGCTGGGTGGCTGTATCTGTATATTCATCCGTGCTGTGGTCTGTGTCCTGTGCTCACAGTACGTGCCCGTTTTTATTTATTTTACAAAACAGGCTAAAGATTCGATTAAATTATTTAGGCAATTCAATTACCTCCGCCGTCAGTGCAGTCGTCAGGGAGGATTAGCAGCGTCTCGGCCCTTCATCAGCAGGAGCTGGCGGGGGGCACACGTCCCACATCACAAACTGCCTCCTGCTCAAACCCCACCCCCTGTGCACCTCGTTTGGATGACAGCTCTTTGCTGTCCCTGGATGAAACTGATGACAAAATATGCCAAGGGCACACAGACACCCTCCCTCACTCCCCCACCATGACTTTTGCTGCAGCATCGCTGCAAATTGTAGTTGTCAGCGGGGGAGCACGCTCATCAGGGGACTCCATCCATAATCGCTATAAAGAGGATGTGTATATCTAAGTCCTGGATGCTCCCCAATATCGGATCACAGCAGGGAATGAACTAATACCCATGTTCGCTCTCCTGAAAATGTGAAGACCCACTGAGAAATCACAGATGAGGGAGGCTTTGACAGTGCTCCTGACCTCTCAGGACAAGAGGCAGCTGAAGCGTCGTTCCCCGAAGGTGCCTGCCCTCGTGATGCTGCTGGGGCCGGGCTTGCTGTGGGAGCCACGTCGTGAGCAACCGGCAAGCGCCAACAAAGATCCTCCTGCCTTCATCTCTACAGCTGTTGAAAATGGCCCCGCGCACAAAGGGCAGTGTCCTCATTAAATTTTGCGGAGGGTTGCCATGTGGCCAGCAGAAATTTTGTTTTGTTTTATTTCGGTAAGCGGCACGGTAATATATTCACCACCTCCAAATGTAATGGGGTGACAGATGGGAGCTGGGCTCTGGCTTTCATGGGAAAGGCTCCTCTCAGCAGGGAGGCAGTAAGTTTCCCACCTAATCTTCTGTAACCTTCAGACTGCTAACAACTGTAAGAAGCAAAGCAATGGGTAGTTACTAAATTAATGACTTCATCCCCAAGCTGGTAATAAATATTTTAGTTTTATCTCTCCGCCCTGTAGACTGCTCTAGACAGACTAGACTTCTGGATTTATGTTATTTACTTGCTAAACAGGCTCAGCATGGTTGGGCTGGATTATTAAATGTTGAAGCCCGAGAAGGAGTCCTCTGGCAAATGGCAAAACCTGAGGAGCTGATCCTTGATCTTGAACTTGAAGAGCTTCAGGTCAAAACTAACTCCCCTGCAGTGCTAAGGCCAGGTTAGCCCCTGTTTAAGTCCAAACCATTTGGCCATTGCTTCATGCTCAGTTTGGGTGGACTCTGGGACTCGCTGGAAGTAAGGAAGAGGCAAGGAAAAGTTTTGGCACCTCCTGGCTTCAATAAGGGCATGCTGGAGTTAACCGTGGCCACGATGCTGCGGGGTCAGACATCATATCTCAGTGTAGACCGGTCCTCCTGGGGTGGTCCAGCCCTTTGTGCTAGTCCTGGAGCTCAGGCAGAGCATATGTCCTTGCTCTATCCCTTCATGGCTTGTGTTTCTTCAGATCATCACAGATAGTCACTGACATTCAAACAAAGGAGCGTTGCAGTTATATAAATGAAAGCAGGCTTTAATGGTTGTTTTACTTCCTTGTTGACAGGGTCGAAAATGTCTTTAAATCTGATACTACCATTTTTACAACAATTGGTGATTTATTCATCCCACCGAAAGAAGGGGATAAAGGCATCTGGAATAACGAGAGCTATTTGTCTGAAGAATGCGTCATCCACATGCTTTCCTACAGCCTCAATCCCACGAGCCCTTCTGTACAAAGTGGAAGGTCGTTTCAGGATATATCTTCTCATAAAAGAGTAGGAGAAGTGAGTGTGTTAACAAGTGCGGGCCAGAGCCTTTAATCCAGCAAAGCTGTGCTCAGTGCTGGTTGGGAAGGGAGCAGTTTCCAGCGGGGGAAACTGTTGGCTGCAGTGTCATCTCCAGCCCATCTGATTGCTCCCCAGCCTCAGCATCATCTTCCTGCGGCCCGAGGGGGGTGAATTTGATGCCAAATGGCATCTCTGAAGAGCAAAGTTGCCTTCTCTCCCCAGTAACCTGATGGAGAACGAAGCAACCCCTTCCTGACCACCCAGCTATGTGTTTTTCAGGACCCCTTGGTCGTGGGAGCAGAGTGAGATGGACTGAGCCTTAAGGCTTCACCCAGAGGAGTTCTGGGGCAGGGGGACCAAAAATCAGAAGAAATGCACAAGGCTGGGAAACAAACCCCTTTCTGAGCACTCCCGAAAGCCATCGCTGGAGCTCGTGGCTCTCTGGGAGAGGCTAGGTAAATGTTGACAAGTGGAAGGTACCACTTAAGTGGGAGAATGGAGGGACGGGTCATTAGCAGCTTTTAGCAATTAACAGTGGTATCAGTGAGGCCAAATGACGCTTTCATTGGTCAATGATTTATCGACGTGTTTAGAAACAACCAGATGCTGAGAAGTATCTTTTCCCTTGCATCCTTGAAGCGAAAGACCCACTCTCCTCTGCCGTTCAGCTCTCACCCTACACGTGTTGGAGGAGGCTTAAGAGCTCTCCTAAGCACACCTATAAACTGACAGTGTACCATCTTAAACCAATTCAATTCCCTTCCCTGCGATAAAGGACGCCAGTTCAGAGAAGATAACATCTCACAGTGATGGCTCCCAAAGCTGCAATTTAACACAAATCTAACCGCTCTATTATGCAGCACAGCCAATTCGTTAAGAAAGGACAAGTGAGCATGTCTATTAGCTCTATCATCATAATCAAATATTGGCACAAGGAACCGCTCAGTGGTGCAAAGTCTAGTGAAATCCCCCATAAAACAATTACGTGCCCTTCAGAAAAACAACATGCCAGCCAGTTTAGGTGAACCCTTGCATGAGTCACCCTGTTTTTCTCCTTTTAAGATGTGCAGCCCTTTGCGGAGGGGACAAAACCCCATCGACTCTAAGTTGTGTCCAGCAAAGCCTCAAAGAGAACTTGTCCTTGGAGCTTGTGGTCCACAGTTCCTGGGACTGCGACAGCTCCTGGGCTTGATCTCTAGCAGTCCTCGCTCCCGAGGGTGTTTCTTCTCAGGCATTTGGGACCACATGGCTAGGGGATCCAGTGCAGGTCCTAAATCTGACTGCTCAGAGAGAGGAAAGCCAGGTGCTGGTAGAAGAAGCTGGAGAAGGAGCTCAGCAGAGGCAGGAGGAGCGCTTGCTTTCAGCAGAGCCAAGAGTGCTGCAGCAAAGTCTCCGGCTTGTCTCAACATGAAGATAAGGCAGGATGGCTTGTGTCCCAGGACACCTCCTGTGCCAGGAGCTGGGGCTGCAGCGGGAGCAGCGGGAAGGTCTCTCACTGCGGCACACATGGGGTCAGCATGAAGGCTCTGAACCAAACCGTCCCCGGTGTCTCTGCGGTGGCTGTGTCACTTCATGGCTCCTAGTTACTCCCGATTTCACCGTCAGTCACAACTGGGGGAGACTGTGGGCCCTAAGTTTGACCACTCTTACCAGCCCCTGCCTTGCACTTTTAATGTGCCTGCGAACTCTGTACCATGCCCTGCAAAGGAGGGGGAGAGGGCAGAGCCGGTGGCAGAGCTGGCAGCTCACTTGTCCACCAGACAGGCCCTGGAAACCCACCAGCACTAAGCAAGAGCATCTACTGCAGTCTCTCCAGGAGGGATGTCCTCTCTTCCACCATCCCCATGAGCCTGTCCTAAGCCTCTGCCAGTTGTCCTGCCCCAGGACGGCTTGCAGACACCCAATGAAGACAGAAAAAACTTCCAATGAACACCAATAGCCATGCACATGCTTGAGGAAAGGCTTTAAGAAATCTTCTTTCTACCCAAAATTTTGCTTCAAATTTTTCTGGCTGCAGTTCTTAGCCTTTTGGCTCCATTTTACTCTGCCTTTCACCCTTGTGTCTTTGCAGCACAGCCACCACCTCCTGCCTTAACCCAACCGCACTTGTGCCTCTGCACGGGGGCAATCAGGAAAGTTCAGCTCAGTTAACCAGAGAATTGAATTTCTTGGTGATGTACCTGCCTGAAATTCCCATTTGACCCAACTCACTCGGCTCCAAATGGCCTTAATGTGATTTACCTTATTTCACCTTGGAAGCCGCAGCAAAGCGAAACTGAATTTCAGCAACTTCAGAAATGATGTCTCCAGCACAGAGACAGGTGAGAAATTCTCTTCATTGACACCGCTTCAAAACATAAACTCTTTTGCCGGTGAAAAAGCTCCATTCTTCCAGGAAGGTCATCTGTGAACAGGCAGATATAAGTGAGGAAATCTTGTTGACAAAACCGAGCCACCTCCCAGCATTTTAGCTAAACCTCAGAGATCAGTTTGGTGAGGCTTTTTTGTAAATCCATGAGGGGAAAGCGTCCACCTCTGTGTCCCGTCCCAGGGCTGGCATCTCCTGCACTGCTCCTGATGGCATCTCCTCTGCTCGCACACCACCTGCGGGAGCACAAAGCTGCGAAATTCGGGGGATGCTGAGTGCTGGGGGTGCAGGGTGTGACCCCTGCCCAGAGGAACGCTGCCTGCAGCCCTCCTGCCTTGGGAAAGGGGCTCCAGCAACCGACTAAATAAATAGACACCTTTGCTTGGACTTCTGATTCTCCCCATCACGGGACTAGCGGGATTTTAGGCACCTGTTTGGCTGGATGGTGACAGCTCCTTATTCTTCAAAGCCTTGAGAGATACCGAGCCTAAATTCCCCCTAAATCCCCCAATTTAGTAGGCGGGGAGAGCCAGGTTTGGGGTGGGCAGTCCCTGGCTGCAGCTCCGAGGGGGGGGACACACGCCGACCCTCCAAGCCACAGCGCGGGAGCAAGGACGAAGCCCCTCAGGGACCCGTTGGGGACGTTTCCAGCAGCTCGAAGAAAGACCATAGGAACTAAAGTCACAAACAGAACTGGGTTTTATTACGAAATAACCCTGCCATTACATAAGGAAGTTCTGTCTGCAAAATACATTTCCTGAGGAAAGTAGATCACAGTATTCGTTTTCACAGAATAACATGTAGCCTGCTATAACTTTCAATGTGACTCTTTATTATTTAAATATTAACAGTATTCCTTCACATAAACAAGTACTCAGTCATCACATAACTGACACACAAACGACAAAATAAATATACAACAAGAGCACAGTTCATTTTTTTTCCCGACTTAAATATTAAATAAATAATAAATACAGAATTTTCATTTCCTGTTATCAGTGCCTGAAACAATATGAATGAAAAAGAAAAGAAAAACTGAAAAAGTCTCTCTTCCCCCCGGTGCCCCTGCCCCCACAAAAAAACAAACCAAAAAATTATCAAAATGTCTCAGTTATAAAATATCTTTAAAAAAATTCCCATCGTTAAAAGAATAAATAACAAAATATATAAAAAATAACTTGGTTGCATCAAAATTACAAGTAGGAGTTGTAGATAGGGTTTTTTTTCTTTTTTTTCTTTTTTTTGGAATATCATTTTTTTATGGTCAAAAGTTTTAATTTTTAACTTTTTTTTGCTTCTTTTATCTTCTTCTCTATGGTGCGGTGTCCAGTTTAAAATAAGTATAAAATTAATAAATAAAAAAGTTAAATAAATAGCAAAAAGTTAACATAAGGTGTTGTAAATATAAATTACATACATCTTGCCAAAATTAAATAATTTACAGGATAATTAAACTAACTACTTTTTTTTTTTTTTCCTCTCTTTCTTCCAGGAAGTGCAATTTCTCTACTTTTAAATACTAACTGAATTGCAGTCACAATCAATTTGGACTCTATTTACATGTTAAGAACATTGTGTTTTTAACACCTCAAATTATTTTTATTTTTTTTCCCTTCTGTATTTTTGCACTTGGAATGGGTTCTAAAATAAGTAAACTCATGGAGTCGGATCCTGCAAACACTTAAGTGTGCGAGTGAACCCACTCACGCCGGCTGCCCTGTTGAACTCAGCAGGGGAACCGACACAAGCCAACGCACTCGG
>NW_008825076.1:9337081-9352956 GCF_000699105.1 Pygoscelis adeliae
GTGACCCCTGCCCAGAGGAACGCTGCCTGCAGCCCTTCTGCCTTGGGAAAGGGGCTCCAGCAACCGACTAAATAAATAGACACCTTTGCTTGGACTTCTGATTCTCCCCATCACGGGACTAGCGGGATTTTAGGCACCTGTTTGGCTGGATGGTGACAGCTCCTTATTCTTCAAAGCCTTGAGAGATACCGAGCCTAAATTCCCCCTAAATCCCCCAATTTAGTAGGCGGGGAGAGCCAGGTTTGGGGTGGGCAGTCCCTGGCTGCAGCTCCGAGGGGGGGGACACACGCCGACCCTCCAAGCCACAGCGCGGGAGCAAGGACGAAGCCCCTCAGGGACCCGTTGGGGACGTTTCCAGCAGCTCGAAGAAAGACCATAGGAACTAAAGTCACAAACAGAACTGGGTTTTATTACGAAATAACCCTGCCATTACATAAGGAAGTTCTGTCTGCAAAATACATTTCCTGAGGAAAGTAGATCACAGTATTCGTTTTCACAGAATAACATGTAGCCTGCTATAACTTTCAATGTGACTCTTTATTATTTAAATATTAACAGTATTCCTTCACATAAACAAGTACTCAGTCATCACATAACTGACACACAAACGACAAAATAAATATACAACAAGAGCACAGTTCATTTTTTTTCCCGACTTAAATATTAAATAAATAATAAATACAGAATTTTCATTTCCTGTTATCAGTGCCTGAAACAATATGAATGAAAAAGAAAAGAAAAACTGAAAAAGTCTCTCTTCCCCCCGGTGCCCCTGCCCCCACAAAAAAACAAACCAAAAAATTATCAAAATGTCTCAGTTATAAAATATCTTTAAAAAAATTCCCATCGTTAAAAGAATAAATAACAAAATATATAAAAAATAACTTGGTTGCATCAAAATTACAAGTAGGAGTTGTAGATAGGGTTTTTTTTCTTTTTTTTCTTTTTTTTGGAATATCATTTTTTTATGGTCAAAAGTTTTAATTTTTAACTTTTTTTTGCTTCTTTTATCTTCTTCTCTATGGTGCGGTGTCCAGTTTAAAATAAGTATAAAATTAATAAATAAAAAAGTTAAATAAATAGCAAAAAGTTAACATAAGGTGTTGTAAATATAAATTACATACATCTTGCCAAAATTAAATAATTTACAGGATAATTAAACTAACTACTTTTTTTTTTTTCCCTCTCTTTCTTCCAGGAAGTGCAATTTCTCTACTTTTAAATACTAACTGAATTGCAGTCACAATCAATTTGGACTCTATTTACATGTTAAGAACATTGTGTTTTTAACACCTCAAATTATTTTTATTTTTTTTCCCTTCTGTATTTTTGCACTTGGAATGGGTTCTAAAATAAGTGAACTCATGGAGTCGGATCCTGCAAACACTTAAGTGTGCGAGTGAACCCACTCACGCCGGCTGCCCTGTTGAACTCAGCAGGGGAACCGACACAAGCCAAGTCACTCGTGAGCTTCGGGGCCGGATCCACTGGCCGCTGCCATCGCTGGCAAGCTTTCTCCTGACTTCTCTGAATCGTGGATTGTGCCCTAAATATCTGCAGGATTGGGCTCGAAACGACACCACAGTCTTGCCTTTAGTATGGGTCAGCAAAATCCTCCCCAGCTCTGCCCGCCCCGCCGCCGGGAGGGATGCGGGATGCAGGATGCGGATGCTCCCCGCGCTGGGACCCCTCGGGAGGTTTTGCCCCCCTCCGCTTCCCAAGTGTTTGCAGGAGGGGGACAGCAAGCTCCGTATGGGAGCGAAGGTGGGGAGAGCGAGCCCGCGGGGTGACAGCCGGCTCCACGCGCGATGGAGCAGGTGCTGGAGAGCAGCGTCGCAAAGACATTCATAGAGTTGTTCTTTAAGTGCACAGTGGGCTGCGTGTACCGAGCTGCTTACAAAATGCTTCTTTGGAAGAATACCCAATACCTGAATACTCTTTTTTTTTTTTTTTTTCCTTTTTTTTTTTTGCAGAATGGCGCTTGCGCTGTGATTTTGCGCAAAATGTAGAACACCAAACCAAAAAATACCCATTGCCCTGTGGATACCTGTAAGAAATCAACCACCGATTCATGGTAGGTAAGCACTTTGCTGGCCATTAATTAACATCTCTCTTTTTGTTGGTTTTTGTTTCTTTTTTGTTTTTTTTTTTTTGTTGTTCATCGCAATCTCAAACGTTCTCTGGCATTGATGTATGATCTCTGGACTGGCAGTACTGCGCCACTGTAAGGATGATCACAATAATGAAAAGAACCAGAACTGTCATCAAACAGACTTCTAAAAAATCATATACACCGGACCATGACACATTAAGAATTCTTCTGTATGAAATATCTGGTATTGGCCTATTCATAATAGCTATTCTCATATTTAAGACAGACAAAGGAATACTGTAGTTGCAAACTCCAAAAGCTTCCCTGAGAACCTTTTTTCCATTGCGCTTTCCACTGGAGATCCAGAACTGCTCTTCAGATTTCTTTCAGAAAATAAAAATAAGCTACTTTATAATACTTCAGAGTTCCCATGCCCAGTGGATATCTGAACACCTCGGGGTTGGGAGGCCCAGCACAGGTTCAGATTTACAGGTAGCTTGCAGCTCCAGCACTTGTAGCAACATAGAACATAATTCATGTGTGAGTAGGTGATCTGGACATACAACCATAGACAACATGAGCGTTTAAGCCAGTCATACGCTAGTCTTGGATCAGACAAGACCCTGTTTTTGTAACGTTTTAACTCTTGGATCAATTCTGCAAGAGCATGGCAACTCATGAAAGATGCCTGCTCTTCACCAGCTACCGAGCCCCACAGCCTACTGGAGAATTTAACCTTCCATCCTGATCTACCTCGTGGTCCAGGTAGAAAAATCCCACTTTTGTCAAGAAGGTCCAAAGTTAAGTAAACGAGAACATTGAGTTCGGTCAGTTCCACGTCTCAGAAATGGCCTCTTGGTTACATTTTGGTCCTTTTTTTTCTTTTTTTTTTTTTTTTCCATTCATTAAACAAGTTTTCTAACTTGTAAACCTGAATACTTGGAGGGAAAGTTCCATCTTACAGTCTGTTCACTTGCTCGTCTCCATCCCAGCGCTAAACCTGGATGCCCTTGACGGCTTGCTTGATGCTCTCCAGCAGGTCCTTGTTCTCCGGGTTCTGGTAGCACTCCTGGTTGGTGTACATGTCAGTCAGCGTGTTCACGTATGCATCAAAGTTCTGCTCACTAATTGGCTCCTGCAGCCAAAAAAGCCAAATAAAAGTGTTAGTAGTAGAGCAGGAAGAGGCTGAGATGTTTCTTTGCAATTAATCGTCTGTATGTACCAACGGCCAAAGGTTTCCACGTCGGACCCTTTTTGTCCACGGTGTTGTGTGTATGGGAACCTCTTTGTGCAACCCCTGAACCTGCCAGATCTTAACTGGGTCCTTAATTTTATGCACTGGCCTCGTGGAACTATTAACAGCATCAGGTTAAGCGTGTGCAGGCAGTTTGACAGGCTTGAGGCTGAATTAAGCCATGGAAATGAAGGGCTGGAGGACGAGAGGAGGCAGGGACTGCTGAAGCATCGCGGACGGAATCAAAGGCAAAGTTAGGACAGGAGCCCGGTCACCTTGGGCTCACATCTGCCCCCACCAGCACGCTGCTGCAGTACAGCTTTTGCTTTTGAGGGGCATCGTGGAAACCTTGCAAATATCTAACTTGGAGTTAATGGGGGAAAAAGAAAGGGAGAAGGAAGAAAAAGAACAGGAATAAAATGAGCATACAAGTCTCGTGGGCATTATTTAATTGGAATTGCCTGAAACCTTGAAAAAATATTTGCTGAACAGTTTATTTGACCTTTATGTGTCAAATACTTCACAGAAAAGCACTCAGCGAGCGGTTTTCTGCCAGTTAGGCAGCTGGGTGAATACTATCCAAAACTGCTCTGCTGGAGGATGGCTTCTCTCCAACCAGCCTGAAATTAAATACAAACCCCAATGAAAAGGATTCCCAAAAAAACTGATGGCAGAAAAAATAAATCAAAAGCTCATTCCTATGATCACTGCGATGGTCTTTATGAGTTGTAAGAGGACAGCTTCCCCAACAACACGAGCCCCCCCTCCACACACCTGGTTTTGACAACAGTAATTACATTCCTGGGAATAGAGAGAAGGTAATTAATAGCCTTTTGTGGTTTTACTATTTTAATGCAGTCTTTTCATTTTGCAGTAACTCTGTGTAACATGCTGTGGGCTGTTAGACCTTGTTAAATTAAACAAAATACACTCTCTTTAAGAATGCTATTCTTTGGCTGCCAGCTATTCAAAACTGAATTGAAACTACCTGCATTATAATAGGAGCTGTAAGATCTTTCTGACGTTGAAATCCAATCCCTCCTGATCTCTGCTTGTGCTGTCTTAGCCTAAAAGGCGCTGGGTGCCCTTGATAAAGTTTCCTATTTTGTGATAATGCTCCCAGATGTAATGAGACAGAACAATAGATACAAAGGGAGATCAGCAGAAAATGACAACAAAAGGGAGATATAATGCAAGCTTCAGAGATAAGGCAAGAATACTGATCTTATAAAGGACACGTAGGTGTATATAGAGAAATTCTCCCACTCTTTAATTGTACATAAGCCTTATCGTGAATTGGGTTTGGCACGGCTCTCTCGATCACACTGGCTGGGGCGAGCGCTTGTCAAAGTTTCTTACCATGTGCGGAAGGCGGATATTGGCAAGACTTTGGATTAGAGCCTGGCTCAACCCTGAGAGCTCCAGGAACAGGGCTTCATTTTGCTCCTCTATGATTTTGTTCTCCTCCTCAATGTTCTTCAGGTTCTTCTCCATGGTGGAGATCTGCAGAGCAAGGCGCATGGCGGGGTTACCAACCCTCACGCGACGGCACCCACCACCACCCATGCAAGGGGCTTGGCCGTGCATCCACAGGCTTGGATGCCCGTCCAAAGCACACAAACCTGCGACTGCAGTTTCACCATGGCGGCTTCCATCTCCGAGTTGGATTCGTTCAGCTCACTGATCTCCTTGTTCAGCTGCTTGATCTCTTCATCGTTCTCCAGAACTGTGGGAGAGAAGGTCACGGGCAGTCAGCAAGCGCTTGCGGGATAAGCAAAAATGTTGAGCTTTCTGCTGAGCCCATCCTGTTGCGTGGACATCACCACTCACAAAGTCCTTGCCTTTGCTTTTTACGTCCTCTAAACGGGATGCACATCTCACCTGCTTTATTTTTAGTTTTTTAGTAAGGTTTTTAGCATCATGGTTCAATGGTACTTTATAGGTCAATATGTAAATGCAAAAGCCAACGACAGCATAGCGGTTGGAGTCCAGCACCTCCACGCACCCTGCAAGGTTGATTGCCCTGAAAACTCAGGTCACTCTGTCCAGTCCTGAGTTTGGGAAGATGACATTTAAAAAACTAATGCATGTCTTGATTAGAAATTACGAGGTTCATAAAATAAAGCAATATTTCTAGAAGAGTGCGGGTATTTATAGATTCCAAACTATATAAGTATTCAAGTCAAATGCCTGAACCTTGTCAAATACCACAGAAACCTCAGTAATAGCACTGGAAAAGCAAACTGCCATAGCTAACAAAATTCCACATCCAGAAATATCTGCAGGATTAAAAGCCCTGAATAGGTGAAAATCGCTGAATGACTGCAAGTGATTTGTAAAAATGCCAGTGAATATTTAAAAAAAAAAAAAAATCTCAATTTCAGCATTAATTCTTTTTGCCTGGAATTTCACCATGGAAACGCCTTCTTTATCGTTTCACCTGCTCCCTCGCAGTACGTCACTTGGGGAGCGGTGCCGGTATCATGCCACCCCGATACCCAGGCAACCCAAGAAATGGGTGCTCATAGCACATGATAAGCTTGCAAATCTGAGGCCAGATTTCTGTGTTGAAACCTCTCCAGTCTGCAAAGAAAAAGATATACGGGCTCAATACCCCGACGCACCTGCAAAGCAGAAGGAGTGAAAATCCTTACCATCGCTGGTCTTGAACTTTGTGTTGAGAATTTCATCCCCTGAGAGTTTTCCTTTCTTCCCAGCAAAAGTAGCTCTTGGACACCCTGACAAACTGAAAAGCAAGTAAAAAGGGGTTTCATAAACTCTCAGTATTTCTAGGTGCTTATGTTCCCAACAAGAGCACGTACCATTTGGTGGAGTTCATGCTGCGAGACAGTTCTTCTAAAAGCTTTTTACGGTACAGAGGAAATTGCTTTATGAATAATGCCACAAACCTCCCCATTTATAACGCGAGAGCAATTTTCTCTGAACAAAGATTAAAAACCACATTGTTTCGTAAAAGAGAGGGCATGACAGGTGAGGAAGGTGAGACAAGTCTGGCTGGTTGGGGTGTCAGATCCCCCATTTGGGGTGGGTCCTGTTCTGCCTTGCTCATGGAAGGACGTTATATTATCAATTTTCATGATTTTACTCAATCCCCATCTCACCATTGCAATATTAAAATAACTCACATATTGTTAGTTAGCATTTTCTTCCGCGCAGAAAGGTCCAACCTTGGAGCAACCTGACTGAGGTCAGCATCAAAAGCACCAGCTATTGAGCCTTGCATGAAGAGCTGAACCATGCTCAAGGAGCATCTACAGGCAGGTAGGTTAGTCCATGGCAATGTTGCCACGCTCCCAGTGATTTCAACCCTGCGATTTACCTTCTGTGAGTGAGGAAGCTCCCGTTGGCATGGCCAGAGCCGTCGCAGCCCGGCGTAGGACAGGTTGGGCCTTCATTCTTCAACGACTTCCAGGAAAATGAGGACCCATTGAGCGATCCTTCCTTCTGCCTGCGGGCTGCGAGAGGGCACCCTGATGCGCTCCGGTGAGAGGCATATTTGCCGCTGATGTGTCCGAGCCCAACGCAGCCAGGAACCGGACACCTGGGCACAGGGAATTACCAAAAATTATAGCACGGGAATGAAGAGGGACATAAGGAAATTAGGGATGAGCAGGAACGAGGAAGCCTGGGAAGAGAGCATTCGCATTTAGGGATCTCATCTGGACTTTATGGGGTAGATGCTTAGTTGATGGAAATGGCAGATCGGAAATTAAGAGCTATGACTGCCCTTTCAAGAGAGCAAAAGAGAACCAAGGTAAATCCTGCAAGAGGGAAAGACTGTGGAGGTCACATCACACTTACACTTGCAGCAAAAGCAGGTCCCAGTGGTGTCCCAAACCGTATGTTTGGTGCCTCATTGAGGGCAAAGATGGCAGGTAGGGCGGCCTGACGTGGGATCCCAACGTTACCTCAAGGCTGACACGCTCGCACCGAACCATCACAAATTTACACCCAGCTCTGCCCGGTGTTACTGCAGAGGAACCCAGGGTCATCAACTTTATCACCCTACACTAGCACGGTCAACGCGATCTAGGAGCACTGTCTGTACCCATGGGGACACAACCCTTCCTTGTGAACCAGTCCCTGACCCGGGAGCCGGTCGGGCTGCAACCTGTGCACTGAAAAGCTGCAAACCTGCTCCTGCAAGGAGGGCAACCGAGGGGTTTCCAAGTCCGTACCCCATCAGACAGGACAAATAAACCCTGCGGCACCGCTCAGCCTGCAGCCGCGGCACAGCCTCGCTTGCCTCCTCCTCCTCCTGGTTCACATCCCGCAGCTATCAAGAGATCAACCTGCGCTCGCAAAGGGATAAAAGTGGGAATTATCGTCAAGGCGGTGCACGAGCCCTCCCGCCCCCGTGCTTCTGCCGCCGTTTATGGCCGGTTAAAGCACACAGGAGCTGCGAGGGGCATCATGGAAGCACTGACACAACTTGTGCTAATTGCCAAGAGGCTGAGTGCCTCTCTAATAGGCACCTCCTTCCTCCCTGCTCACAAACTCCCCGCCTAACGGCATACTCACTAAATTCAGCCGTTCGACAAAGGCCGGTGTATCTATTAAGGTTTCTGCTGTGGTTTGTTTAAAGATGCTAGTCAATTATAAATACAGTTAAAAGTTTATTACTCAAGGGAGGCTACTCTAAAAAAGGAGGGGTGGGAGGAAAAGTAGGTAAGAAATGGCAAAATTAACCCCGTGTCCTCGGTTTGAAAGCAATTAGGGATTTAAGTTTCCCCAGCAAAATATCCGCTGACCTGCTCCTGAAAATCGCAAGCTGCGTTTCACCGCAGAAATGATTACCCTGATTGTTTATATTTCGTACAAAAGGGAGATGACAGCAGACGGGGGGAGCTGTACACCCAGCCTTTTCCCAAGATAATTTGAAAAATGCTGATCTCGATTTTAATCAGCTGCAAATGCAGCACAATTCACTTATAATATCCCTGCCAGCAGGATCCTCAGTAAATTCATAACATCATTGCTTTTATATGATCACGAGCAAATTACTGAATCCTCAGGAGGAAAAGGAGCGGGGGGGGGCGAAGCATGAGAGAGAAAGAGACTAACCCCAGCATTTAGTATGCAGCCATTACGGCCCAACCGTTACATATTTTAGGCTGTTAATTTAACTTTCATTACATTTTCATTGTTAAAAAATAAACCGGAGCCTTATTGTGCAAAACAGCTGGTTTGGACATTTTTTAAATTATTTTTTTTTAAATGATTATTATTTAACAGAGGCACCAGTAGTGTTTGATCAATTAGGCAGCCGTGGATGCTTCCACTTTATGCCAGGGCTGGGCTGAAGGTTGAGGTGATCTGTTCAATCATGTCTGTAGCAAATTACTTGAAGGATGAACAGCAAAACCAACAGGGACTAAATGACTTTCTCCTCGGTGGCGATGTGCAAAACTCGGCTGGGTTCCAAGTGGCGCTCGGTGCAGACGGAGGATGGATTTAGAGCGAAAGCTCCTTAATGCAAAGCCGCACCGGGCGCACCTTGCTGTGGGAGGCAGAACACAAGCTTTCCAAGGGCTGGGGGAAGGCAGCGGGGAAGGGATTGTTGTACCGTGTTGTTTTGCACATCTCAGAGGAGCTTCTGCTCCTCCTGGGTGTACTGGAGGAGCGGGGGTTGCTGCCCGTGCCGCGGGACGTTGGGGAATGCCTTCATGCCCTCATGCCGTGGAGACCCTCGTGCCCACCTGGCACTGACTGCGCCTGCACCCACGGGCCCGCCGAAGACAGTGCAGCAGAGCCACAACGAGCCTCCAAGGCCAGCCCGGGGGTGGACAACGTCAGCTTTGTAGGAGTCAGAAAATCCCAGCTCTGGTGATGCTCCAACCCCATTTGTTGCCACTTTAGCTTCCCAGCGTCTGCACCTTTAGGTGGACTAGGAGAGACCCAACCCCTGGTGAGGATACCAGGGGGGACCGTTGTCCTGCTGGGGATGCCTGACAGCTCGTCCCGCGTTCCTGTACAAGCGCCAGCTGCACCACGACAAAACAGCCATATAAAAGCCCCTTTCTCCTTGCACTGGGAAGCAATATATTTGCCAAGAAACCGCGCTGGGGGAGCCGCTTGGCACATCACCGACCGGTCCCGGCCCCGAACGGGGCAGGCAAGGGTGAGCAAAGCCACGGCTTCCCCAGCCCCGCAGGGTCCGTGTCCCTGGGGAAAACGTGGAGAGGGGCGACCTCCCAACCAGGGGCCTCCGACTGCGGTAAAAGAAGCAAACATGCAACAGCCGGCAGTTGCACGACAGCATTTGCTGCTTGTCCTTTCCTTCGCTGTGTCACTGGTTAATGGCACAGCATTACAACGCCACCAGCAATTCAGTGTATTTGAGCCAAAAAAAGATTTTTTCCCACAGATTCTCGAGCAGGTTGCTTAATTTTTAATAAACTCTGCTAACTCAAGCTAATTATCACACGGCTCATTTAACTAGGAGGCTTTCCTTCCTGTAGACTGAGGAGTAAAAACAGAGCAGATGGCTCAAATATCATCTCTTTCTTAAAGGTCCTTCCCTGAGCTCACGCATCCTGGTTTCCCGCAGCCTCCACCGGGCTCTTCCGCACCCACTTGTTCCCGCTCTGGCACAGCCTCTGCTCCAGGGAAAGGTAATTCACCTCTGCTCTTCTGCAAGGACAAGACCTGCCCTAGGGCTAAAATGGGGGAAAAAAAGATGCATTTGGGGACAGTCTGCTGAGCCAAAGGGGTTTGGCCAGAAATGCTAGCGCTCATGGGCATCCGGAAACTCTTGGAGGCGCTTGATAAGTTTTTCCACCTTTCTCTTTAACCCCCTCCACCTGCGCTTGCTGGGTGAGTGGACAGTCTCCAGAAAGGCTGGGGATGCTCTGCGTTAACAAAAAATAGGATGCTGGAGTCAGTGCTGGCCCCAGCCCTGCTGTAAAGGCTTTGACGTCCTGTAGTTGCGTGAGGGGTCGAGACACAGACTCCGAACCTCGCGTCAGGCCCTGGACGCCGAGCCCGTGATGCTCAGCCTTGCTAAAATTCAGGACAAATGGATTTCACAGCAAATGAAAGCTCCCGAGGCAGACTAAGAGATTTAAAATCTCTGTTCCCAGTAGGAATAAAGCCCCTGGGATGTTCTGAAAAATTCAGCCCGAGGCAGCAGAGAAAGGCTTCTTCTGTTCGCTTTGAATATTCAGCCATGGCAAAGACTCTACAAAACATGTCTTATTCGGGGTTACCGGATCCTGACCCGACTCAGTGCTGGATAGTTTCTATTTCTACCGTGTTCCTGGGAGTTAAGCGAGCCCTCCAGCACCCCTCGCCTGCCCACTAATGCCCAAAAATCTGCAACATTTTGCTTACCTGTGGGGTCTTACCCTCATTTACAACACTGGTGGGTTTTTTTAGGAATTATATAAAGCACGGGTAGGAGAGGAACTGTTCGTGCCCTACCAACCTACCTTTCACATCTGCAAAAACCAGTAAGAAAAAATACACCATTACCTCCCCACCACCCAATTTTCCCATCAAATTTCAAAATTGCAACACCATTTTTGGGATTGCAGAATTCCCTGGAAACCAGCAGAAGAGCTTTGGCAGCGCCCGCTCCAGCGCGGGCAGGCGATGCTCCGAGCAGCACGAGCGAGGGGGGATGCGGGATGGACGCTGCTCCCCCACGTAAATCTGTGCGAGGCAAAGGGGACTGAGCGAAAGGGTCCACTCGGGAGTTTCATCCAGACTTACTTCATCAGTTCTGGGTCTTCTTTATCATCCTTTGTCGGGGTGATCTTGATCCCACTTTTCTTGGCACGAGGGCAGCCTGACAGACTGTGGTTAAAAAGAGAAGAAAGGCCTGTCTCACTGGCAGAATCACTGCATTTGCTATTCCCCCGCTTCAGTCATCTTTCCCTTCAATTTCGCACAGTGTTTTTGATCTCTCTCGTTTTGCAGCTTCACATCACGAGAAGAAGTCAGGAGAAAAAAAAAAATAATAAAAAATTGAGGGAGATGGACAGTAATTAATGGTGTCTAGATAAGAAGATATCTGCTAACAGCCTGCGATGTTTAATGGAATTGTTGAAACAGAAGGCTCAGATCTCTGCTATTAATGCTCTAAAGTGATAATAGAAGTCATAAATAGGTAGCATTATTAACAGGAACATTGCATCAGCTAAAATCTGACCCTTTGTCTTTTATTCTGTTGAAGGGAGCTTCTAATCAGATGCTGGAAACATCAAAAAAAAAAAAAAAAGAGAAGTCAGATTAAAGAGATGAAAATAGGCTTCAGTTGTCAGTAACATTAATGTTTTATTCAGAACTTTGCAACTCTGCCCACTGCAGGGGGAAAAAAAACAGAAAGAAGCTACAGAGAAAATAATTTAAGGGAGATCTTACCTTCTATGCGATGCATAATTTCCTGTTATGTGACCAGAGCCATCACAACCAGGAGTAGGGCACCTGTGGAGGAAAGGGATGCTCGGATTAGCCTGGGGATGCGAGCAGGGGATCGACGCTTTGCAACAGCTCATTTCAAAGAGAAATCTAGGGACTGTCAACACAGAAGCAGGTTTTTCGTCCTGCCCCTTCTCCCTCTGTAAGAACAAGGGCTGGTCTGTAATATCCACGACACCGAAGTTGATGCATCGCTGCATGATGTCGGCGGTGGAGAGGAACATCAGTGGGAAGAGGTGGGGACGTTGGGAGTGCGGCAGGTAGCTGCTCTCCAGCGGAGGGATGTGGGTCCCAGCCTCTGTCCCCACCCTCCTGAATGGGACAGCTCAGAAGATGATAACAAAGGAGCCAAAAAAAGACCTCCAGGACAGTGTCCGTCTTCCTGAGGAAGACGTAAGGAGATGGCAGGTACCATCCAGGGCCATTGGGCTGGATGCAAGCATAGACAAGAAACCAGAAAAATAGCCTACAACTCTGGACAACTTGGCCATCGAGCTTTCTCCTCTGGGGCCACCTCGGCCAACACCAAGAGGAAGCCCAACAGAACATCTCAGATCAGTTCTGGGTGCTTTGACGGGGGCTAATCTCACTGAGGGAAAACAGACACCCCACCCCAGGAGGGTCCTCAGAGTCCAAAACCATTTGATGCCTCCGATGGAAAATAATGAAGGAATAGGAGGGAAAAGGTTAGGTTAACCTCAGGTCTCCTCCTTCCATAACGCCATGGGCGAGGGACAGGGGGGTCTGCAAGGGGACAGCTGCCTGCGGGGCCTTGGGCTGGGGATCACCAGGTCACCAGGCATGGTGCACCAGCAGCTTTTGGTGCTTCGGTGCAAAATCTGCCCCTCAGTCCTCAGCCGCCGCCGTTACAAAGGGGTGTTTGAAGATGCAGCCATGATCGTGGGTTTGAAGGTAAGCATCCAGCACTCCGGGACATGATTGAAAGCAAAGCCTGGAGAATAGTTCTGTGATCACACAAACCTGCACAAAGGCTAGCAGGGGCTGCGAGCTCTACCGAGCGGCAGCGAAGATAATGGCACGAGTTAAGCACAGCATCATTAAGGGCACGGAAGGAAGAAAGGTGAGGGGATACGAAGTACCACGAGCACAAAGATCTGCTCCAAATGCTGTAGGTGATGCGGCGGACATAAAAGTTGTCATGGGGACAAGGAAGAGAGGTGAGGAGTGCTCACCGAGGAAGTGCACGCCAGCCTGCCAATTAGCCAGGGCTGTCTGAGTCAAGTGATTAGTACAGGGGGGAGGAAATCCACGGTGCGGCCGTGGGACGAGCAGGAGGGGCTCAGCTGCTCGCTTCCAAGCTGGCGCGAGCAAAGCTTACGGGATGACCGCAAGCTTGCAGAGTGCTCTTTCTCTTTGAGGGAGGATTTTGCTGCGCCCCCGCTTTCTCAATCCCCATTTTTAAAGCCACCAGTGCCTGGTTTGGTAGCACTGGTTGGTACCCCGCCGCAGAGCAGGGATTGATGTGTCTCCAGGACACCCCGGTGAACTGATGGGCAACACATGCCAGTGCACGGGCAGCCCCTGAGGCCAATACCTTTGGGAAAGCTCATGCCCGACCTAGGCAATGGTATAGTTGGGGTGCTCTGAGAATCAATGCAGCAATGATTTCCACAGATGCCTTTAGTTCTGCAGCTTGGGAAATGGCCTTTTAAAAAGTCCTCTTTTTTTTTTTTTGTTAGAAAATATCAAAATCCTCCTCTTTGCACCAGCTCTGAGGGAGGGTTTGGCAATTGTGGGTCATTGAAGAGTCTCCATTGGCAAAAAAATTTGGCACCTCACCTAGGCTGAGGAGAGCAGGGACCCATCCTGGTCCCAGAAGGGTGACAGGGAGACTAAGTCAGGACCAAGGCTCGGCTGCTCAACTCAGGAAAACATAAATGCATGTAGGTCCAGTGCAATAAGAGAAGGGACACGTCCAGCAGGACCCCAATGAGGGTGCAAATTCTCTAACTCATTTAGAAATTACAGGTTTAGGAGATGACTGTGACATTTCCCTGTTACATGCTGTTAAAATAGAAAGCAAAACTATTTCTTTGTCGTTCTAGCTTCAGGGTGGGATGAAATTACGAAAACACTAACACCAAACTCCTTTTGCCTTTCAGGACTTTTAAAAAAGGGAGAGAAGTGATTTGAGTTTTATTTTTAATTATCTGGAGACAAATCATACCGACAGAGACCTTTTATTGCATGTTCCAGCCTGGAGCTGTTTTTTTTTATATCAGGGATATTAACCCCTGAAATAGAATTTATAATAGAAACACTGACATGGTCTTATCTGAAGTTGTGAAAAGCGATGACTGCGCTATCTGTAATATCTCCAAATCCTCTTCCCTTCCTCCCTGCTCTGCTCCCATCCTCACCAGGACGTAGAAAAAAAAGCAGTCCTTGGGAAATAACATTACAAAGCTTTGTTTTGGCCAGAAGTTTCCTGTTTTAGACAGTATTTTGATAAAAAGCGCTGACATCGGATGCCCAAGGGGAGCAGGGGATGCTGCACAGCAAGTCTCGGCGCGATGCTCCGTCTCAGGGATGACCCCGTTTGCTTTTTCTCCGGGCCCTTACTGGAAATGGGCCTGTTCCTGAGACTTTTTAATATCTTTAACGCTAATTGCCTGATCACTGGGCTATTCTTCAAGGCTGTTGGAGAAACACCAGTTCAGCAAAGCTATGTTAAGAGGTTATTTCAAAATGTATATCGTCTATAATGCATGATTAAGTGTACTTAGCGCTAATCATGTGAGTCTTTTCCCTCCACTAGCATATTCTATTAATATCAACTAATCCCACTACTTTTTCCACCTCTGTGATAAGGAGCAGGCAGTTAACGAACATTTTCCCTGGCACCAGCACCCGCATCGACGGTGGGGTGCGGAGCAGTCCCAGACCTACGCTGCCCTCCAGGCCACCAAAAAGGGATTTGGGGCTTTACTGAACACCTTAATGACCAAAGGGGCTCCCACCTGACTTGACTATTCTTACCATGGCTCCAAACATCACTGATTGCATACAGGACACAGGACATATTTATTTCTTTTATGATGAGCCTGTGCAATGTGAAGTCCCCCATGAGGTTTTACTCTCAGTAGAGGCTCTTCTGTTATAGTTATGAATCTCAGTGTCTAAATAATCCTGAAACTGGATTCAGCAAAGCAGGGAGCTCAGAGAAGAATCTGCCTCCAAAAATAGGCTGGCTCCATGGAAGTGATGTTGGAAAAAAAATTCACAATTAGCTTTTCCCCAAAGATGTAGGTTGGGTGGAGGAGGATTCCAGTCCCCTCCAGTATCTCCATCAATTTTAAATACAATTTCTATTAAACCTTTCTTTAGGGGAGGCAACCTAAGAGAGAATTTGGGAAACCTTCTTGTGAAGGATAAGCTCCTAGTGAAAATGAGGAGCTTTGGGAAGACAGCAGCAAAGCTGAAAACAGGATTAAGAGGAAGATATTTGAATGAAAATGTGAAGACTGAGTTCCTCCCATCAGGAGCAGAAATGGGAACAAAGAAATTTGTGCGCCTGTGAGCCCTCTGCCACTGGCTCAGGATCTGGCCTCACCAAGCGTTTGCTTGCTCCCTCTTTCATTCCCTCACAAATCAAACTCCCATGGAAATGAATAGGAACCTCTGTCACTGCATCCCTAACAACCCCTAAAATTCAGCATAAAATTAGCATCCCAGGTTCTCCGAAAGAGTTGGCATCTTTTCGCTGAGTCCTGGTGGTATTTTCCCAGCTGTGTCTCTACCCAAAAATAAAGCGTGTGCCTTTATCTAGGCTTTGGATTATTTGAGAGCCATACAAAAATGTTGAATGAAAAGGGTTATGGCACAAAATAGGGAAACAAGAGCTTGGGAAAGGATGCCAAATGGGAAAGAAAATAGCGTATGTCTACAGTGCCCAAAGAAAACCTGCCAGGGGTCCGGGTTATTTCTGATCGCTTCCGTGATCCCCCCTCCCCAAAATAAGTCT
Organism: Pygoscelis adeliae; assembly: GCF_000699105.1. NCBI lineage: Eukaryota > Metazoa > Chordata > Aves > Sphenisciformes > Spheniscidae > Pygoscelis > Pygoscelis adeliae. Next base: position 9,352,835 of record NW_008825076.1, read on the forward strand.
TGCTCCATGATGCTGACTCTTCCCAACGCGGCAGCTGGAGGCTGGGCTCCACCAGAGCTCCTCGCAGGTGGATTTTGATCGGCTCTTTGAAAGGAGAAGGGAGGGGATGGAAAAGCAAAAGC